>NW_016107501.1:3240956-3242040 GCF_001604975.1 Cebus imitator
AGCTTTCAAAACCAAAAAAGCAAAATATTTAAATAAACATGGAAAAAACATTGGCCGAAAACCTAGCTATCTTTTTAAATTTTACCCCAGCTTTTTACTACATCTTAAATCATTTTAGCACTTATTCCATGAATAGAAATTCTCATTTAGCTTCAGTAACTTGCATATTTGTGACCAAATGAATTTGAAGTATGAATAACAAAAATAACTACTGTAAACCTTCCCTCTATTTTGGCCTGGAAAACCATCAAGCTCATACTTGGCAAGATTTTCTGACATAATCTAATGTACACGCCAGCTAATGCTGTAGACACGATTTATTCATTGGTGCCATAAAGTAATTTTCCAGATGGAATAATGTTATGGTTTTTATTTAAAAAATTAAAGAGGGGGTACTCTCTTACTTTGTTTTGTTGTAAATCTTTAGAACAAAATAGTTGAAAATAAGTATTTGTATGATTTCAGTATCAGTACTCAATGTTATATAATACCTGCAAACAAAACAAAAAAGGATATCATTCTTTTTTATTATAAAATCTCTTTAGGAAAGATTTTTCTTTCTTAATTCTAATTAGAATTCATAAAATCCTCTTTTGTATGTGTGTATTAGCTTTAAGGATCTTTGCAATACTCATATAATACCTGGAATTAGGAGGCATCTGGGAACTTAGAATTTGTCAGATTATTTCTCTTCTCTTGCATTTTGATTTTTGAGCTCCTTGTTAAGAATAAAATTAAATTCAACATGATTTACTAAGTATTGGTCTTTGGTGATAAATAGGCCAAAGGCAATAATGGGGACCAACGTAAAGGTACAGGTTTGTGTGTAGGAGGCACAAGTGGTGAGATTCTGAATTTAAATTTAAGATATTGATCAAGAGTTTGGAGTGAGGCTAACTGTATCTCTGAGAAGAAGTAAACAAACGTCAGTGCATTTAGACTACATCATTAAGACTTATTGGTCTAAACTTTTAATAGTTATTTTGCAAGAGTCTATTTTAAATGTGACTTTTGTAGTAGCCAAGTAATTGTATTAATAATAATTTAGACTCTGAAATGGACGTAATTATTTTCCTTTGTAGAT
>NW_016107501.1:3242055-3351479 GCF_001604975.1 Cebus imitator
CTGAGTTCCCTGGGAATGGTGATGAGGTTTCAGAATTTTCTGCATCCCCAGGACCTAGTACAGTAACTGATAGACAATGATTCCTTAACAAAGAATGGGTAAATACATTAATGCATTAATCAATTAATCAATCAATCATCAATGAGACTTCAATATACCCATTCCAAATTCTGGTCAATTATTCTACTTTATAAAAATTGGTAGATAAAACATATTTTAAGGGCTTACCATTTGTGTAGTCAATGCCTACCTATATTAAAAAAAAAAAAAATTGGCCAGGCACAGTGGCTCATGCCTGTAATCCCAGCACTTCAGGAGGCCAAGGCAGGTGGATCACAAGGTCAGGAGTTTGAGACCATCCTGGTCAATATGGTGAAACCTCATCTCTACTAAAAAGACAGAAATTAGCTGGGTGTGGTGGCACACACCCATAGTCCCAGCCACTGGGGAGGCTGAGGCAGAAGAATCGTTTGAACCTGGGAGGTGGAGGTTGCAGTGAGCCAAGACCAGCCTGGGCGACAGATCAAGACTCCGTCTCAAAAAAAAAAAAAAATTAAAAGTGTATAAACAGTGGAGTTTGAGACCAGCCTGAGCAACACAGTGAGACCCCATTTCTATCGCAACAAAAATTTTAAATTAGTTGGGTGTGGCAGCAAGTGTTTGCATTCTTAGCTACTCAGAAAATGAGGTACAAAGATCTCTTGAACCCAGGAGTTTGAGGCTTCGGTAGGCTGTGATGGTGCCATCATGCCACTGCCCTCCATCCTGAACAACAGAGAATCTGTCTTTAAAAAAAAAATGGGGTGGGTGGTTGATAAATACTGGTTTATATTTTTAAGAAGCTACAATCTAGCCAGTGAAAAGACAAAGAATAGCCCTACGAACAATAGCACAACAGTAACAGAAACCTACCATGTGATAAGTAAAACTGTATAACAATTCCAAATAAGAAAGATATGTGGCACAGCTGCTAGTTGAGCCCAGCATAGACAGCCAACTCATAGATGTGATAACTAAATAAATGTTTATGGTTATACGCCATTGAAATTATATAGGCATTTGTTGTACAGCAGTGGTTTATTTAAGCACTTCCAATCTCCAATTTACCATGATATTCTGCAGTTTATTTCCAAAGTTCCTTTACCATCCTAGTCTGTCACCTTCATCACTTACCTGAACAATTGCTACCACCTTGCAATTAGTCTTCCTATGTCCATTTTTCTCTCTCTCTGGTTCTTTACCCACTGTGTCCAGAGTGATCTTTTACAATGCTAATTGGAACATAATTCCATCTGCTTAAAATCTTTTAACAGCTTCCCATTGAACTTAAGATAAAGTCTTACAGATTCACATGGTCTACAAAGTCCTAGATGATCCGTTTCCTGCCTGTAGGTCCAGGCGTGTTGCAGGTCTCTATTTCTCAGTTGACACGGTCTAGCCACCGTGGCTTTTTTTTTTTTTTTTAAGTGTTAAGAACATACAATGTGTCTTCCTTCTTCTGAACTTGTGCACAAATTAGTCCTTAGGTTCCAATGCACTTCTCCAAAGTCCACTTTTCTATTATGATTAAATCTACTTACCTTTGAAATTTTTCTGAAAGGTCATTTTAAAGCCCTTTCTGACCATACTCTATGATAAGAGTGCTCCATCCTACAAAGTTCCATGGCATTTTGTATTTTTCCTTATGTCACTTACCACAATTAGTCATTATGTATTTATTAGTGCATTTACAGATTAATATTAGTGTTCTCCACCAAACTGGGTTGTCAGGAATCATGTTTCTCTGGTTGATCACTATATATCCAGTTTCTCACATATATTCTGGCCCATAATGCATGGTCAATAAATATTAGTTTAATTAATTTTGATATTTAAAGGATGTATACAGGTTCTTTTCTATACCGTGAAGCATATCAAAACTATCTGAAATATTAAATAAAAATTTTGCCTCTAGCCCCCATTGCTTTGACATTGGAAGTTATCTTTATAAAAGAAAGTATATATTTATATTCTTTTAGATTACTGTATTACCTTTTTGCCTTCTTTCTATTCACAGTCCACAGGAGAGTATTGGATAAATAACCTCTTAGTTTCCTGTAAGGAACCCATATTTATAAAGATTTTAAGCTTTAACCCACAACAAAGTTTGGGAGTTAGATAGATATATAAAGAAATAGACATGTAGATAGGTAGATAGAGATAGACAATAGATAGATGATAGATAGATAGATAGATAGATAGATAGATAGATAGATAGATAGATACATAGATACATAGATAGATATATAGATAGATACATAGATAGATACATAGATAGTGTATTTAGTTAGATTGGCTTGCTCATACATTTGCGGACCCACTGGAAATCAGCTGATCAGAGTTGGGCATGGTTGGAACAAGTTCACTTACGGCCTGGGCTCTGAGCTGATACAGTTATGCCTTAGTTGTTCTATTGGCCAAAGCAAGTCACCTGGTCAAACCAAAACTCAAAGGCCAGAGAAATGTGCCCTGCCTCTTTCACAGCAATAGCCACAGTCAAATACAAGGGGCATGGGAAGGGAAAGGTTAAGGTTTAGGGCCAATATGCAAGGTACCACAAGAGATGAGGAAATAACACCACCAAAGTACAATATATACATACTACCAATTAGACACTGAAGTAGCCTAGTTAAGATGTAGGGTGTTCATGGCACTTGTAAAGAATGTGTTCCCTATGTTATCTTATCTTATGTTGATCTGAAAAAATAATATATAACATTTTGTGTTGATTCTCTTTTTTGTTTTACACTTACGTAATATGAAATGTATGCTGAGCACTCTTATTCTAGTCTTCAACTTCAAGTGGGATAACATTTTTGTCTTTTTGGCATAAATGACATAAATCATAGCACTAAAATCTGCCCAAAACATTAATGCTTCTCAATCTTATGCCACTTTATTTACACAAATTATACATATAATTAAAGTTCAACTTTAAATACGACTCGTCTTGCCTGAGAAAAACAATTTTTCATCCCCATGATGATAAGACCCAATTGTCTTGACAGTATGACTGGTGTCCATAAGATGGGAAAGGTTGAGAGCCTCTGAACTCAATGCCTCCACAAAGTCCTGTGCAGCTATGTAGATTTCAATTTGTAATTCACAGTGATTGATTTATTTTATAATTTCCAAGTCAATATCATGTTGGACAGCTATACTATATCCATAAGACTGGGCTGTATAAAAATAGTCTCTCTTAACTGTTTACAGGTCCAGTAACCATTTTTAAATTTATTTATTCTGTTACCATCACAAATTATTATATGCTTCAGAGAAAAAAAAGAAAATCTAAGCAATCTGCATTATATTCCTTGCAGTAAGAAACATCGTACATTGAGCCACAAAAATTTAAAAACTGGACACTATATGGTATATTTAAAAGACAAATCAATATAGGAGAAACTGAAGGAATCAAATCTTTAACAGATTAAAGAATTGTAACCTGTAGGAATGTCAATGAAAGTTCAGAGGAAAGCAAATGGCTATAATTAATACCTGTAAACTGCTTTTGGCCTTCAGGCTCGCCCTGCCCAATGATGCATAACAATTAGAAAACATTTCATTACCAGCTGGCATCAAAGGATTAACTGTGTGTGAAAGAGCTTTGAAAACTGTAAAATTATAAAACAGGAGAGCTGTTATTTTTATTATTTGTATGAAATGATGCATCAAGTGGGCAGGCCATTTGAAACTTCACCAATAAATATTTAGCGATCAGTAAACTTTGAATAATGTACACACACCACAGCTAAGGGAATATATAGGTTATCCCTTCCATTTATTATAAAAGCACATGTCAAATTTAAGATTTGATCAATAGTTGTCTAATTTTGTAAAAATAATGACACCAGTCTATTTTCAAATATAAATTTCTCAAAGAATTAATATGAATAAGAGAATATACTTTTCTTATATTTTTACATAGGAGAAGGGAATCGTCAAAGCAGTACCATATATCTATCATTTTTATGCCTACTTGAAGATTTAAAAACAAAGTGAAACAATTATCAGAGAGGCTCAAATATTGCCTACTGTCATGTGACCAATAAATATTGGATATGGGGTTTCAACACAGGTCCATAATATATTTTAGTCCCATATTCCTTGCTGATATAAAATACTGACTTAAAGATATGAAGCCTCTGACAGATGTAAAAGAGGTGTGAGGTGGTAAACTACTAAATCTTTACATCTCCAGCATTAATTCCTTAAAGAGTAGAACAATAACCATTAGGTTTGCAATCAATTGTTGGATTTGCTTCTGAGATGCTTTCCCATGTGACCTGATGACCACAGTACACCATTCTATACTCAGTAGTTAAACATAATCTATTGACTTCCTTGTCCAAAGTGCTTCTGACAGGTTTGTTCCGTTCAATCATTCATCCACCCATCCATCCATACATTCAAGTGCCTTCCACGTTCCAAGTATACAAATAATTACTAAACAATAGGATAATTATTTTAGTGAAGAATAGATCTACCTGGGAAAAGATGAAAAGTCATTGATCTGAAAATTTACAGATGCATTTTCAGGAGTGTTCCAGGCACATTTAAGGCAGAGATATGATAGAGTGTTGGATTAGGAGGAAACAGTTGGTGTTTCTTTATGGCTGGACTATAAAGTGTAAAGATTACAGCACATGAGAAACAGGCAGACCAGACAGTCAGAGGCCAGATAACCGTTTATTTTACTCAAATGTAAAAGGTAAAGAGTAATTGGTCTATAGAAAATACTGGATACTTCTAGATAATATGCTGGAAGAACAAAAAGGCATTTTATTACACCTCCCTACTTAAACATGGGGGCCACAGAATATAAAAAATAAGCAATAATTTTTAACAGCTGTGAAAACTAGAGTTGTATCCATTTGTCTGAAATATAATTGTTTTCTGGCAGGTGAAATGTACCCTGAATGAGACAGAATTCTACATAGAAATCAATAAGTAGAGGAAACTGTAACTGAAACCAGGACTGAGAAGCCTTAGAAAATGTCAGGCCAAGGCCAGTAGGGTTGAGCTTCCTTCAGGGTCAATGACCAGGAGAAGAAATGCTTTTAATAAAATCAATGAATAGCAAGAAGCAGGAGGCTAATGAAAAAAAAGTTTCAATTCATGTTCTCAATAATCAAGAAAATACTGTACTTTCTGATATCAAAGTCGGCTGTCATGAAAATAGATGAGATTAGAGAGATGGCATGGAAGTTAAAAATAGTAAAATTAATAAACACATGGAGACAGTATATAATACATACAACACATTTAAGAACACAGATAATACAATTAAAAGTTAAAAGACAAAATTTTGAAATTTTCTCAGAACTCAAAATTAATAGGTAAATAACCAAGATGAAAGAAAAGAGATTTGGGAGACGACTATGTGTGCAGAAAATAAAACATCATACTCAATAATTAAAAAATAAAACAATATTTACTGGAATAAAGCAAGACATGACTCTTCAGATAAAAGGGTTTACTAAGTACCAAGTACTAGTAAGAAGAATGTTGTATTTTTAATACATAAATTATCCTTATTGATAGGTTATGATTTGGGGTGGAAGAAAAATAGACAGATGCCACATGATATTCTGAATTCTTTAAGATTTATTCCTGTAACATTTGGTAATATGGGAGCAAGTGTATATCAATTACTTGATATACAATGAATAGGAACAATGTTTTAAATCTTTTTTTTATAAAGTATTGCATTTTAAAAGGCTTATTGTAGGCTACTTTCTTCACAGAATTAGAAAAAACCACTTTAAATTTCATATGAAACCAAAAATGAGCCCATATAGCTCCATATAGCTAAGACAATCCTAATGGAATAGAACAATGCTGGAGGCATCATGCTACCTGACTTCAAACTATACTGCAACTCTAAGGTAACCAAAAGAGCATGGTACTGGTACCAAAACAGATATATAGACCAATGGACCAGAACAGAGGTCTCAGAAATAATCCACACATCTACAACCATCTGATCTTTGACAAACCTGACAAAAACAAGCAATGGCGAAAGGATTCCCTATTTAATAAATGGTGTTGGGAAAACTGGCTAGCCATATGGAGAAAACTGAAACTGTATCACTTCCTTACACTTTATACAAAAATTAACTCAAGATGGAGTAAAGACTTAAATGTAAGACCTAAAACCATAAAAACCCTAGAAGAAAACAAGGTAGTACCATCCAGGACATAGGCATAGGCAAAGACTTCATGACTGAAACATCTAAAGCAACAGCAACAAAAGCCAAAATTGACAAATGGGATCTAATTAAACTAAAGAGCTTCTGCATAGCAAAAGAAACTATCATCAGAATGAACAAGCAACCTAAAGAATGGGAGAAAATTCTTGCAATCTATCCATCTGACAAAAGGCTAATACCCAGAATCTACAAGGGACTTCAACAAATTTACAAGAAAAAAACAAAAAAACCCATCAAAAATGGGTGAAAGATATGAACAGACACTTCTCAAAAGAAGACATTTATTGTAGCACTGTTCACAATAGCAAAGACTTGGAACCAACCCAAATGCCCATCAATGATAGACTGGATAAAGAAAATATGACATATATACACCATGGAATATTATGCAGTCATAAAAAAGGATGAGTTTATGTCCTTTGCAGGGACATGAATGAAGGCAGAAACCATCATTCTCAGCAAACTAACATAGAAACAGAAAACTAAACACCACAACACTCATAAGTGGGATTTGCACCATGAGAACACATGGACACAGGGAGAAGAACATCACACACTGGGGCCTGTTGGCAGTGGGGGAGGTGGGTAGGTAAGGGATAGCATTAGGAGAAATACCTAAGGTTGATGATGGGTTGATGGGTGCAGCAAACCCGCATGGTATGTGTATACCTATGTAACAAACCTGCACGTTCTGCATATGTATGCCAGAACTTGAAGCATAATTTTTTTAAAAGTCACCTTAAAAAAGGCTTACAATTGAACCAAATAAAAGAAAATTATTATCTAAAAAAAAGACAGAAAATCAATTGGCTTGGAATAAGACTTTTCATCTATGACACAAAATACCAGGCATCAATGATTTGTGAAGGAAATGAATCTGAAACAGGAATTGTATGTCCAATCAATTTATCTCACATGTTCAAAAGTAGCTAAAAGTTCTCTTAGACCAGCAAGAACTCAGAGAGTGTGTCAGCTACATGTTGTTGCTGAGAAATTGCTCAGACATATTCTAGCTAAATGGTGAACCCAAATGAAGAATTCAACTATAAAAATTTCAGTATTAAATAATTAATAGTGATAACATAATCCAAATATTCATTGCAATTATAAATATGATGAATCTTATACTACAAATGTATTAATAAAGTTCTTAAACTTCAAAATAAATATCAAAATTATATCTAAAAGTGAATCACTTAAAAGAAATATTACTAATCTAGACCTAAACCCCAAATAACATAAAAAAAATTGAAATGGTAGAAAAGATGAAATAAAATAATGACACATCAAAGTTTTCATCATATTCCAGATAAATAATTGTCATGTTTTCATCATATTCAAGACAAATCATTGTCATCAGATTCGAGACAAATCATTGTCATATTTTATGTTTTATATTTATCATTACAGAAATATATTCAATTATATTCTGTATTCCCTCAACTATCTCACAACAAAATGTGCTGTTTATAACATTAGAAAAATAAAAAAAATCTGCAAATTTATATGAATTAAAAGAAAAACAAAAAAATCAAGTTATTACTCTTGTGTTTTTTACATCTGTATCATTTATCTGAGTGTTGAAAATCTACTGGAACTTTTGTATATCCTGAGATCTCCTTACTTGCTTCCATATTGCATAACACTACATAAATAAATCTTAAAGAATCCACGATATCATGTGGCATCTGCTCATTTTTCTTCCTTCCCAAATCATAACTTTTCCATAATTTCTGTATTAAAAAACACAACATTCTATTGCATTAAACATTGCTGTAGTTTAAAGAGTTACCCTGAAATGTTATCATGTATTCTTAAGGAAACAGTGCTTGACCTAAAAAGAATGCCAAAAGTAATATAGCATTCAAAGGTTTATGAGAAGTTATAGAGCTTTAAACAGGTAAAGCAATGAAACAAAAGAATGAGAAAGCATGATAGGAGCGTATAATTAATGTTTATCCATGATGGAATATACTGTTGTGCAGAATATACACCTTGAGATCCTAGGTCTCATTTTTGAAAACCAATTACAGTTATTTAGAAAACAGCAATTCTTTCTCTGGGACTTAGAAATCACTACCTACAGTAATTTTACTGCATGTCTTATGACATTGGGACCTTAATACACTATATATCATAACTCTTACCATGCCTCTATTTTCATTTGTTCAGAATGTTAAATGCAATGCCTTAACAAATCAGCTGTTTCTATCTACTCATCATAGACTTGTTGGCCTGTCTGAAGCTCTTTCATAAAGAAAGAAATTGATGTTTTACAAAATGTAAGACACAGTTCTGAGGCTAATTTTTTACCTGTGTAAAGTTAAGATGCCAAATTAAGTGACTTCTGTGTCCCTCTGAACTCCAAATTCTGTAATTCTACCATCTATTCACCTCAGGCTACAGAGTACAGTGAAGTATCTATCATCCAGACTAATTGAAAAAGTATTTATGAACAGTGAAATAAAAACACTTAAACATTTTGATTTTTTATTATCACAATCTTAACTAATACAGGCCTAACTTTTAAACAGGAATATAATGATTTCGCATTCTTCTTCTTTTCTTATTCCATAAAACAAAGCATATCACAAGTTAAGTAAACATATAGTCTGTTCAATAAACTTGTTTAAATCTGAAGCTGGCAATTTGTCAAAATACCTTAACTAAGGCATGAAGACAGAATTAGAGTTTTTTGTAGAAACTATAGAAAAATAATTATAACTATAAATACTACATGTGGTCTGCAGGTAATGCAATTGATCAGATCACAGTTACTATGGTAAAAAATGTGTCAAAATATGACAATCCTTCATCAAATTAGACTATACTCTATCATACTGATGTCAAACTTGTTTCAACTTTTTGTAGATAATTTACATAGTAAATTATCTAAAGTATATCTAGAGATTCTATTACATTCCTGACTCTATACTGTGCTCAGTAAATGTAACTAGTATTTTCTTTAAAGTAACACGTCAAATGACATAAAAATTTGACTCTCTATACACACCTCCACCACCTTACTGGCACCCACATTAACTCAGATCATGCAAGCACCATATGTTATAAAGCAAGTGTTAATGAGATGTCAAGTTGTACAGTTGAGACTTGTTACTTTGATGATCCCATGTTAGGCTTTTAAAAATGAAGCTAATTAAGCTGACCCTGAGTGTGAATTTTACTAGTATAAGGATAAAAAAATGTACATATTGAAACCAAGTTAGACTTTAATGTCCAGAGCTCTTGAAGCCTATACTTGTGTAAATTTAAAATGCTTCACCAAGGATAAGTTAAAAAGCAAGAACAAGATTAGATACATCATAGCTCAGGCTTCTCTGTGTTCTCAAAATGTATAGAATTTGCAGCTGCAAGGAAATCATGCAACTTTGGAAGTTGGAATTATCTTATGGTATTCATCTGCAGAAATCTGGAAATAATAGAAATTGATAAAACAAATTTATTTCCTCCTGTTAGTCTAGGATTCATCACTATGGCTTTTTTTTTTTTCTCATAGTTTTGCAGAAGGATCAAAGTATTTTAAATAGAAAGAGAAAAAGGAATGTGTCTTTCAAGTTCAATAAGATTAACAATATTATAAATTAATATCTGCATTGCACTTTAAAGTTTACAAATGATTTTTGAAGGCTAGACAATATTGGGGATGAAATGGCCAAAAACAAACTCTCTGAGCTGAGAATTTTTAATGATTTTTCATAGGATTTTCCTCAATTGGAGATAAACCAATTATCAGGTTGATTCCTATATAAGTAAAGTATTGTGCTTGCTAAATAGAATAAAATATATAGACTTTCCAACAACTTCAGTGAGATAGCCAACATTTAAAAAAAAAAGAAGCTTATGAGAAAGAATGTCATTCTTTGTGAAAAAGCATACTATTAATAACTATACAGATCTTAATGGAAGAAACACACATCAAAAACAAATAACAAAGAGTTGAGCCTCAAACAACAACATAAGCAGAGCCTAAGACTAATCTACAAAGAATATTATAAAACAAGTAAGCAAGGATGCATCAGATCTCACTGAAAAAAAAAGAAAAAAAATTATTAGCATCCAGGGAAAAGATGAACCCACACCAAAACAGAAGCACTCCCTTAGTCTCAGTCATCAACTTTTCTCACCAACTTTTTCATTTTGTTTGGGGGGGGGGGTGGGGAAACAACTAGAAAATAGCAAAACTCCACTTCTTAGCATAATATATTTACATATAGGCTGTGTTATAAATGTGGTTCCTGCTGGGCAGCTTGTCTTTCCTTAGTCTCAATAGACCCTTTTGCCATTGTGAGAGGGTTTTGACTAAAAGAACTTCTTTAACTACTTTTATAGATGGATGTGAACTGGGTAGGACCTTGGAGATTGCTAACAGTTAAGACCTGGTGTCCTTAGTGGATAAAGCATCCTAATCAAGTTTAATGCTTTCCAAATATTTTTAAATTATCACTAATGTAATCACAGTTTCTGTTCACAAAAGTCATGTGGAATAGCTTTGTCAGACATTAATTCTACTTAATAGTGACTTAATTTGTTACAACCTATTCTATATTAAATACTACACAGCTAAAACTAGTTCCAAATCTAGAACATTTTGCTTTAGTATATACCACACTGAAGGACTAAAAGTTTTTCAGGTGAAAGCAACTTAATAGCTTTCACTCTTCCATTTAATTTTAAATTTCACTGTTCTCAATATCAAGCCAAATTCAAGTAGTGGTTTTTAAAATCCCAATGCTTATACCTCCTGAATTTCATTTCAGATCATATTTTGCATAAAATAGTACAAACCCAAGAATAATCAATGTAATTTTTATGTTCAAATGTCAGTATTCACCCCTGATTTTCCCTGACTTATCAGAAGAAGAAGGTTAGTTTAGGGAAATACCATTATTATGTACCCACCCAAAGGCCTAAAATGTAAAGGCCAAAATGCAATAATGGCCAAAATGGCCAATTAAAAGTAATGCCCAAAACTGCAATAACTTTTGCAGCAACCTAATATTAACTGAAAAATTCAAGAGCTGATAAGAACATCGAGCATCTACACTGTTCCTAAAAGTTATTTTGGAAAACTGGATAGGATTTGCTAAAGCTGACAAAGCAGTTTATTTCTTGCTGCATATGTAATAGAATCATATACACAGGAGCACCAAGAGACATGTACAAGAAACTTCATGGTTCTGCTGCTCATGATAATGTCACACTGGAAGCAACCCAAATATGTAAGTGTGGCCCACAAGCCAAATCTACCCACTGCATATTTTGTAAATTTTATTGACACAGTCATACCTCTTCACTTACACACTGCCTATGGTTGCTGTTGTTCTATAATGTCAAAGTTGAGTAATGGTAGAAAAAAGAAAAAGTCGTATAATGCCTAAAATGCTTACCATCTTGCTATTACAGAAAAAGTCTGATAACCCTTTATCCATAGTATATTAGCTTAAACATTTTTGGCATAGTCATATAGTGAATACTATACAGCAGTAAAAACAAATGAGCTACAACCATATGTAATAATATTGATAAAGCTCACCCAGATAATGTTGAGTGAAGACAGAAGACAGAAACAAATAATACATAAGTATAATTCCATGTATGTAAATTTCAGAACATGGAAAAACGTATTCTTTGGTGACATTGGATACCTCTGGGGAAAGCAAGGCAATAGTGATTGAAAGGGACATGAAGGAGTTTCTGGACGATGAAAATATTATTATTTAAGTGTTGTTAGAAACGTTTTAAAATAATTCATTTAGATGTTCATTTATATTATTTATATTTTGTATACATTTTTCTTTTTCTTTTCACCATGTACTTTCAGATTAATTATCTCATTAAGGCTTCATGGAAGTTAGGGTAGGTAGTTTTATTCTTTGTGCTTTTTCTTTTTAAAATTTATTTATTATACTTTAAGTTCTGGGGTGTATGTGCAGATCGTGCAGGTTTGTTACATAGGTATACATGTGCCATGGTGGTGGTTTGCTGCATCCATCGCCCCATCATCTACATTAGGTATTTCTCCTAAGCTGTCCTTCCCCAACCTCCCCACCCCCTGCTATCCTCCCCTAGCCCCTCACCCCTCAGGCCCGGGTGTGCAATGTTTCCCTCCCTGTGTTCATGTGTTCTCATTGTTCAACATCCATACTTTTTCAATCTATATTATACTTTGATATAAATGCATAAAACTTTAAACAAATTTTACTCAAATGTAATCAAATGGAGAAAATTTTATCAGCCTTTTTTTTCATAGGAGAAGTAACTGCTTGACTACCTGGGGTGGGAGCTGGGACTCAGAGCCCCACTTCCACAGGGATATGATAGGCAGAATAATGACATCACTTCCCTAATGATGTTCACAACTAAAGCCTGGAACCTATAAATATGCTAGCTTACAGGGAAAATGGGACTTTGCAGATATTATTAAAGATAATACCCAGTGTAATCATGCAAACCTTTAAGTGAAGAAAACTTCTCAGCTACAGTTTAAAAAAAAAAAAAAAAAAAAAAAAAAAAAAAAAAAAAAAAAAAAAAAAAAAAAAAAAAAAAAAACAGAGGGGTGGCAAGGAAAGAAGTCAATCTACGGTTTCTGCCTTTGAAGGTGCAGGAAGGGGTCTTTAAGCCAACAAATATGAATGGCCTCAAGAGGCTGAATAGATAAGGAAACAACCTCTATTACAGTCTCGAGAAAGGAATTCAGCCCTACTGACATCTTAATTTTATTTCAGGGAGAACCAATTGAGATTATTGAGATTATAACATACAAAACTGTAAGATAATACATTTATGTAATTTAAACCATACAGTTTCCCGTAAATTCTTAGAGCAATGATAGAAAATTAGGCCTAGAGGCAAATAGGGGTGGTAGGAGAAGGGCCTGAGGAGAACAGCAGTGCCATTATAGGTTTTTCATGAAAAAAGAGAGCTAATCTTTCCAAGCAGCCGTTGGAGGGCTACTTCCAGTGGTTGAAAAGACTTGACAGGATTTAGAGGTTAAAAATCCTCAGCCTCACTATGATCTGTACAAATGTCTCCAGTCTAATTTTCAGGATCTCATTTCTTCCCAATAAATGCCTTAACTTTAATGGAAGACAACTTGAAAGGTTGAGAATGCAACTGATGCTGTAATACAGCCACTTGCAGAATGAGATTCTAGGTTTGGTTTTTGGAAAGTTCAGCCCTGTAACTTCAAAAGATAAGAATTTCGATTAGGACAGATATGAAAGTTTTAATATCATTTATGTGGAGCTTGAGCTAAAAATTTGAAGCCCTAAGCTCATCCTTCTCTTTCCCCACTTTCTCTAGAGCAATTAGAAGCAGTCAGTAATCTCGTCATAACTCTTAGTTTGACTAAAATCTTCTAAGGTAGCCAATACATGATCACTCAGAAATTCCCCTTCTATAAGCACTTGATCTGGAGTATCAAATGGCAATATTTTGCATATGTCTTTTGTCACATCATGTCATAAACAGCAAATGCCCTTTTTACCACTGAAAACAGTGTCATAAATGTAAATCTAATTAGATTAGAGAACCACTTCCAAAAAACCAGGGGCAAATTCAGAAACCTCATCCTTAAGGTACTGTCCTCTAGAATCACTTCTAGTACCAAAATTTATATCAGTAATAGTTCAGAGAGAAAAGCAGAACCAGGAGAAAATGTACCTTAAGAGACTTACTGAAAGAAACTGGCTTACACATTGGTGAGGGATAACTAGCTGAGTCCAAAATCTATAGGGCGAGCCCATCAGGAAGGACATGCTGGAACTGACAGCCATAGGCTGAAGCTGCTGTCCAAAACTGAATTTCTTTTTCTTTGGGGGAAAACTTAGCTCTGGTTTTAAAGACTTTCAACGAATTGAATCAGGCTCATCCTCATTATCTGGCATAATTCCCCTTACTTGAAGTCAATAGATAATATACTTTATTCACATCTTCAAAATACTGTGACAGCAACATCTAGATGAGTGTTTGATTGAATAACTATTGAGTATAGCTTAGCCAAGCTGACACATCAAAAAGGACATCACAGAGGATATGCTCAAGTAATAGTAGCAGGTTGCCAAACTGCCTTCTTGGGATAGAGTGACAAACTGTAAGCCCTTTATATAACACTTCATTTTTGAGTATCTGCTACAGTTCAGAGTCAGGGATAGACTTCTCTTCTCTAGGTAGTAGAGAGGTCATTGAAAACCATCATGTTCACTCTTTCTTCTCTTCCTTTGTCCCTCGAATGGTCAGCCTTCCCTCAAATAAATGTTGAAGAAATACTTTTAAAATATGGATTTGAAGGAATACCCAGTTACTAGACTTTCCAAAATGCACATGTCTCAGTCTGGCCATGAATCTAACTGACAGATGCTCCCTTAATTGGCTACACAGAAAGCAAAGCTACTTGTAAAACAACTGGTCAAAACTTAGGTAAATGATTTGTGTTAGTCATCTCAGGTTGCCATAACAGAAAACTATAGACTAGGTTGATTTAAAAATAGGAATTCATTTTTGTACACTTCTGAAGGCTAGAAGTTTCACATCAAGGTGTCTGCAGGTTTGGTGTCTCCTGAGGTTCCTTTCTTGGTTTGTGGATGGCCATCTTATTACTGTTTCCTCAAATGGTCTTTTCTCTGTGTGTTTGGAAACCTGGTGTAAATCTGTGTGTCTAAATTTCCTCTTCTTATTAGAAAACTGTCCAGATGCATTGGTTCATATCTGTCATCCCAACACTTGAGGGGTTGAGGCAGGAAAATCACTTTAGCCTAGGAGTTAGAGAGTAGCCTGGGCAATATAAAGATAACTTATTTCTAAAAAATGTGAAAATAAATTAGTTGAGTATGGTAGCATGTGCCTGCGGAGAATTGCTGGAGTCTGGAGGGTTGATGCAGTGAGCCATGATCATGCACTCCAGTCTGGAAAGGAAGGAAGGAAGGAAGGAAGGAAGGAAGGAAGGAAGGAAGGAAGGAAGGAAGGAAGGAAGGAAGGAAGGAAGGAAGGAAGGAAGAGAAGGAGGAGGTAGAAGGAAGAGGAAGAAGGAAGAAGGAGGAGGAGGAAGAAGGAAGAAGGAAGACAAAGGAGGAGGAAGGAAGAAGAAGGAAGAAAGGAGGAGGAGGAGAAGAAGAAGAAGAGGAAGAAGGAGAAGGAGAAGAAGGAGGAGGAAGTAGAGGAAGAAGAAGGAGGCGGGGGAGAAGATGAAGAAGAAAAAGGAAAAGAAAAGAAAAGAAAATCAATCAGATTGGATTAGTGCCCACTCTCCTAACTGCCTCACCACTTTAAAACTAATATCTCAAATACAGTCATATTTTGTGGTACTGAGTTATAGGCCTTAAATATATGAATTTTGAGGGTGATCACAGTTTAGCCTATAATCTGATTCTTAAATTTATGGTTTATAATTCATAAATCAGCAGCTTAGGCATTCAGGGTGTTGATAAATGTTCATCCACTTACTTGAAGGGAAAGAAAGTACTGTGATCTAGGTAAAATGTTACTATATGGTACCATTATAGTTCAGATAAAATTTAAGAACTAATTCCTAGAAACTAGTTCATAAATCTGAATTATTTAGATTCAAATGGGAATTTCAAAACAAAATCCAAAACAGATTTCTTGTTTCAACTCAAAATTCTGAAAAGTACCTCATTTACTCTTATCATTATGCAAAGCACACACTCATTACAAAGTATGCATATATCATTATTCAAGAAGGAAATAAGGCCACCCAGAAAGGATCAAAACCAAAAGCTCATTTTAATCACTCTGTGGCACATACCAGTACCACTGTTTATACTGATCAACAAATATGAGGATGCTGTGTAATACCTTCTGTGTGAACAAAGTGGATTATAAAGAGTGTGAATGTGATCTGAGGCCTATTGTAAACAGATGATCATTCAGCAATAAATCCAGGATTTCTGTGATTCCTATTTTGTCTAACTTTTTTATTTCTAGTAAGAAGTAATGCATGATGTATTTACTAAGCAGTCAAATGCATTCAGGTGACTTCAAATATTTATTGGAAATGCAAAAATTGTTCTTTTTCCATAATGTATTTAATACAAGTGTTCATTTACTTGATGTAATTAAATAAAAAATAAGTTAAAAGCTCTTATTAAAACTAAGGTTGAAACTGAGCAACCTCTTCTTTGAGAAAATCTTCTTCCTAAACCTTTATGAACATATATTAGGCTTAGAGGTAGCAATAGGCAAAGGCAGGGCATAGCCACAGAGGACAATAGCTCAGATCACTTAGCAGCAATATCCACTGGTAGGCAAATATCTGTAATTTATGAAATCTTTTCAAAAAGTCTGTGGGTGAATTCTGGCTCTTCTTTTACACCATTTCTAAACCATAATAATAAATTATTTATTTTTACATTGAGAATACATTTATTAAAAACCTAATCTTTTTCTGGCATAATTCAGGGTGCTAGGAATGCAAAATCAAATATGGATCTTACTCCATAGATTTTACTGCCTACTAGGTACGGTCCCAGCATTCTCATTTTTAACAATGAAAATTCTGCATCTTGGCAAGCCCCTCGTGCAGTGAAACCAAGACAATTGGTTATACTGCTAACAAGAAATACAAGACTTGAAAAAATTTATCCTTCAGATGCCAAGTGTTTATTATGTTACATGTTATTGAGTTATTTCAATGTCCATTATCCCATTGGTACCTGTGGGATAAAGAACTTTTGGCACAAATATAGTTTTGCTTGAATATGAGATGAACATCTTGAAGTCAGTTATCAGGGGAGGAAAGTTGTACAATTTCAGTCAGAAATCAGAGACAGATCTTAGTAGACATAGGAACAATTCTTGTTTTTCACTGGTTTCTTTGAACTAGTTCCAAAGGAAGGTAGCAGCAGGCCTTGTTAATGGAGAAAGCAGCAAACAAAAGAGGAAGGAAGGATTTATCAGGGTAGATGCAAGCTGCAAGCTACCTTATAAATCATGTCACCTGATGTAAAGACTGGTGCAGCCTCACTGAAATATACCAGTCTTGTACTTGTGTTATGGAAAGTCAGTGGTTCTAGCCCTTGCTTTGCTCATACACCTTTTCTTGAGAAGCTAAAAAACGTATTTTAGAAAGCTATGTATCTTTTCCTACTCCCTAAAATATCACACAATACACAATTTTAAAACTTGTTTATTATGTTCAGACAATCATGAAAGTAGAAAAGAATAGTAGCAAGAAACCTGATGCTAATGATTCATTCATTACTTCTATTTATCAGTGATTAACATTTTGCCACATTTTTTCAAGTATTCTAAAATAGATTAGAAACATCATGGCGTTTTTCTTACTAAACACTTCAGTATGCACCACTTAATAGTTAAGGGCATTTTCCACCATATTCTAATATCTAATAGCACTGCCATACAATTAACAAGTGAAATTCTTAAACATCATCTCATACATATTTAATATAATCCCATATTCAGATTTCCATAATTGCACTAAGATTTTTTATAATTATTTTATTTAACCCAGAAGTCAAATAATATTCATACACTGCATTTGGTAGAAAAAAATTGTTTGCATATTATTTCAGAAAATTTTTTACTACCTAAAGCTCACATATAGCCCTAATTTTAAGAATCTTTATACTAAATCAAGGGTCTGATGAGATATTCATCAATCTTGCTAAAAGGAACAAGATACTCTTCCCTTTGAGACCAACAAAGTGGGATAATTGTAAGAGCAAAATATTCCCAACTAAAGATTAATCTGTTATAATAGTCCATTTCAAATTGCTATGAAGAACTACCTGAGACTGGGTAATTTATAAAGAAAAGATGTTTAATTTCCTCAAGCTCTGTAGGCTGTACAGAAAGCATGGCTGGGGAGGCCTCAGGAAACTTATAATTATGGCAGAAGGTGAAGGGGAACCATGCATGTCCTACATGGCTGGAGCAGAATAAACGGAAAAAGTAGGGAGGTGTTACACACTGTTAAACAAGCAGCACTAGGGGGATGGTGCTAAAACAAAAGAAACACCCCAGTGATCCAGTCACTTCCTACCAGGAGCCTCCTCCAACACTGGGAATTACAATTCAACATGAGATCTGGGTGGGGACACAGAGCCAGTGTCATTCTGCCTCTGGCTCCTCCCAAATCGCATGTTCTTCTCACATTGCAAAATACAATAATCCCTTCTCAACAGTTCCCTAAGACTTAACTCATTCCAGCATTAACTCAAAAGTTCAAGTCCAACGTTGAACTTTTGAGCCTGTTTTTACAGAGCCTGTAAAATCAAATCAAGTCAGTACTTCCAAAATATAATGGGGTACAGGCATTGGGTAAATGCTCCTTTTCCAAAAGGGAGAAATCAGCCAAAGCAAAGCGTTACAGGCCCCATGGAAGTCTGAAACACAGAAGGGCAGTCATTACATCTTAAGGCTCTAAAATAATGTTATTTGAATCCATGTCTCACATACAGGCCGCACTGAAGCAAGGGGTGGGCTCCCCAGACCTTGGGTAGCTCTGTCCCTGTGGCTTTGCAGAATAAAGCCCCAATGGCTGCTTTCATGAGCTGACATTGACTGACTGCAACTTTTCCAGGTACACAGTACAAGCTGCTTGTGGATCTGTCACTCTGGGTCTGAAGGACAGTGACCCTCTCATCACAGCTCCACTAGGCAGTGCCCCAGTGGGGACTCTGTGTGGGGGCTCCAATCCAATATTTTCTCTCTGTATTAACCTAGAAGAAGTTCTCCATGAGAGCTCTTCAGATATTTGCATACATCATCTGAAATCTAGGTAGAGGCTCCCAAGCCTCAACTCTTGTCCTGTGTATACCCACAGATCAAACACCACATAGAAGCTGCCAAGGCTTGGGGCATGAACCCTCTGAAGTCACAGCCCAAGATGTACCATGGCCCTTTTAGCCACAGTTGGAGCTGGAGCTGCTGTGATGTAGGGCACCATGTCCTGAGGCCGAACAGAGGAACAAGGCCCTGGGTCTGGCCCAAGAAACCATTTTCCCTCTTAGGCCTCCAGCCCTGTGACAGAAGGGGCTGCTGTGAAGTTCTCCAAAATGCCTTGGAGGCATTTTCCCTACTGTCTTGGCTATTAACATTCTGCTCCTCTTTACTTATACAAATTTCTATAGCCAGCTTGAATTACTTCCCAGAAAATGGGTTTTTGTTTTCTATCATATGATCGGGCTGCAAATTTTCCAAACTTTTATGCTTGGCTTCCCTTTTAAAGATAAGTACCACTTTCAGATAATCTCTTTGTGCTCACATATGAGATTATGCTCTTAGAAGCAGCCAGGCCACATCTTGAATGGTTTGCTTCTTAGAAATTACTTCTGCCAGATACTCTAAGTCATTTCTCTCAAGTTCCAAGTTCACCAGATTCTTAGAGCACAATGCTACTAGTCTATTGGCTAAAGCACAGCAAGAGTGACCTTTACTTCAGTTCCTAGTAAGTTCCTAATCTCCATCAGCCTGGACTTCAGCCTGGACTTCACTGTCCATATCACTATCAGCATTTTGGTCAAAACCATTCAACAATTCTCTAGGAAGTTTTAAACTTTTCCTCACCTTCCTTTCTTTTTCTGAGCCCTTCAAAATCTTTCAACATCTGCCCATTACCCAGCTCTAAAGTTGCTTCCACATTTTCAGGTATCTTTATAGTAATGGCCTGCCTCTCTAGTACCAATTTTCTGTATTAGTCAATTCTCATACTGTTATAAATAACAGCCTGAGACTGGGTAATTTATATAAAAAATAAAAAGATGTTTAATTGGCTCACAGTTCTGCAGGCTGCACTGAAAGCATGGCTGGGGAGGCCTCACGAAACTTACAGTCATGACAAAAGGAGAGGGGGAGGCCGGTATGTCCTATATTGCTAGAGAAGAAGGAAGGGAGAGGAGGTAGGTGCTACACACTTTTAAACAAGCAGCATTAGGAGGATGGTGCTAAAACAACAGAGAGCACCCCCATAATCCACTCATCTCTAACCAGGACCCTCCTGCAACACCGAGAATTACAATTTGATGTGGGATTTGGGTGGAGACACAGAGCCAAATAATATCATCTCTGAAGGTCAGAAATGGGGTATGGTGACTCACCTGATCTTTCTACATGAAGCCTTTCCCTCTCATAACAATACCCAGGGACAAAGTTTTATTTTATCAAGGGAAGTGGGCCTTGCCTTTCAAAAGGTATGTCACAGATAATCTAACCCAAGGCAGAAAATATCGGTTAAAATAAAATGAGAATTCTGGGTAGTTAAGACAATGGTGGCCATGTAAAAGCAATATTCTCCATTTATTCCCAAAAAAGAGAGAAGAAACAATAAGAATATCATAAAGCTGCACAAAGCTTACTCCCTTAGCACAATTAGAAGACAAGAAATATCAGAATTCAAATGACCTGTGAGTAGAATAAATATCAAATGTCCTCTTTCCTATCTCTACTTTCTCAAAAATGTCCAATTAAAAATAAAATAATAAACCAACTTTCCTACAGGTAGAAGAGTGATATCTTGAAATAGAAATCATGTAACCTACTCACACCTTAGCTTTGTTATATAAATTTAGAAGCACACAAAAAAGTACTTATCTATAAAACTACTACAATAAATAAAATGGAAAATGAGAATTAAATTAATTGATAAAAGTTTCTTCCCATTCTTTTCCCCAAAATGCTGAAGAAGAGGCATATAATAAAACATTTCAAACTGAATTAAATATATTCAAATAAGAATTGGGGGATATGAGAGAAATCAGAAATCCAATAACTAAGAGCAGAAATTGACAAAAAAAGAGAGAAAGTAATAAAAACAAGAGTTGATTTTGCTTAGAAAATAAAAAGAAAAAATTACATTAGAAAAACGTGTAAATTATCCTGCGTCCGAGGAAGGACAGATTTAAATGAAAACATTTATATAGGGCACATTGAAGAAGAGGAGAAAAATGGCCAAGAGAAAAAAAATATATATATAACTTATTTTTAATAAGAGAATATGAAAGACAGGCAAAGAAGAAATAATATATACACAGCTGAAGTTTCTGTAGAAAAATAAACAATGTAACAAAACTAATATTTTAACTATAATGAAAGAACAAATTCTAATAATTAAAAATAAAATATCTGACTCTGACAAAACTATATACACAGTAAGTAGATTCATAGTTGCTATGGTTTGGAAGTTGGAGGGATGAGCCGGTGGAGCTCAGAGCATTTTCAGGGCAATGAAACTATTCTGTGTGTTATTGTGGTGGTGGTTACATAATACACATTTGTCAAAACCCATAGATAAACAGAACACAAAAAGTTAATTCTATTGTAAACTATGAACTTTAGTTAATAATAATATGTAATTATGGGTTTATCAACTGTGACAAATATATAACACTAAAACAATATATTAATAATAAAAACCTGTGAGAGGAGGGGAAAAGAGGGGGAAGAGAAAATATATAGGAACTCTCTACCCTTCTTACTCAATTCTTCTAGAAACCTACAACTGTTCTTAAGAAGTTTATTAATATATCTTTTAAATACCTGATTCTACTTATTGCAAGGACTCATTGATGACAAAGGAATACTGGCCTACAATCATAAATTCTAAGACATATTCTAGTAAAACTATAAATTTAAATATAAACAAAATACCTTAGGACCCCCATTTTAAGAGAATGATCAAATACTTACAAAAGAGACCATGAATTAGACCGCCATCATGTTTCCCAAAATCAACATACAAAGCAAGGTAATAGTGGAGAGGCATTTTCAGCAAACTCAAGGTATAAAAGTATGAATAAAATATGTTATAACCTTCAAGTATCAAGCCACAGAAAAAAGATTTTCAGTTGCAAGAGTTTCAAAAATTTTGTACCCATAAGACATTTTTTAGGAATCTGCTGCAAGATAAACCTCAATGACCAGAAGCTGACTGGTATACAAATTCAAGAGACATATCTAAAGCAAAATAATGTTGGAAAACTAAAAGATTGGCAATAATACAGCAAATAAAAACAATAAGAAATCAGGGATAATAATACTAATAACAAAGTAGAATTTAAGCCAAAATTAAAATGATTAAATGCAAAAAGTACTTTCAGTACTAAAAGTCACAATTCAAAATATAATGTAATAACATTGAATACCTATGCAAATATTGATGAAATGTCTACACAACATTAAATAATATACCAATCACTAAAGAGCAAAAATTTACAAAGCATGAAAAAAGACATAAATGCAAACACATTAATAATAGGACAATGTAATATGTCACACTCATTAACAAAGATATCAAGAGGACGGGTTGGATATGAATAATATAAACAACATAATCATGAATCCTTAAAAAAAATTATATGTTTATAAAGAAAATACACTGTTGTTTTAAGAACTTATGGAACATTTACAAAAGATTATATACTAAATCACTAAGAAGATATTAGTAAGATGCATAAAATAGAAATATTAAAATAACATTCACAGATCCCCAAACATATGATAAATTATTTCAAAAAATAACAGTAAAACCATCTTATCATCTAGAAATTATTTTTATTTAAAAATATCCTCTGAGCAAAGAGAATTATATACCAAAATAACAGATTTTTTCTCCAGAATATCATAGTTAAGACACTGTAAATGAGTATCTGCGAGACATATTTAAAGCAACGATGAGAAGAAAATCTACAGCCTTTATTACTTTGACCAATAAAAATGAAAGATAAAGTAAATGAGATAAATTTGCATCTCACAGAGGTAGAATAAAAACAAGAAAATAAACCAAATGAAGACATAAGATAGGAAACATATAGATAAAATCAGAAATTAATAAGGCAAAGAATAGAAAATTAGACTTCAAATAATCATTTTTAGAAAAAATACTTAGATAAACCAAAATAAAATAAGAAATCATAAATATTAAAATGAGAAATTATAATAAAAAATCATTTAAATATAACATTTTTATAAGAAGTCACTTTGTAACCTTGGCATAATTAAATTTCAACATATAGGGCAAAACAGATAAGTTCTCAAAGGGCTAGAATTTACTAAAATTGACCACTTTGGAAAAAGAAGGCATAAAGATATTTTCTCAGGAAGAAACAGTAAGTTTTCCAGAACTACCCCACCATTCAGTAACAAACCCAGATGACTCAAAAGTAAAATTCTACAAACTTTCAAAAATTAGATAGTCTCAATGCTATATAAATTGTTCTAAAACATTTAAAATACAGAAAATCAAGTAAAATATTGACAAAATACTATAAAAAAGAAAATTGTAGATCAATATAATGAATGGATGTTGATGTAAAATTCAAAATTAAAATATTAGCAAACAAAATACAATACTACTTTAAGAAAATGAAATATAATCCAGAAATGCAAACTGGTTCAATATTGAATATCATTAATAATGATACACCATTAATATAATACAGTATCTTAAAGATCTAAGGGAGAAAGTAATTTAATCATCTGTAGAGATGCTTTAAAAAAACCTTTAAAAAAATTCAACACCAGTGTCTAATAAAATATTCAACAAAATAAGAATAAAAGGATACTTTATTCACATGACAAATTATATGAAAAGCTAGCATCTTACTAAGGCAAAACCCTAGAAGCATTTCCATTAAAACAAAAAGAAAGATAGGGTTGACCACTGTCTCCACTACTATGCAACAGTGAAAGGGATGTGTTAACCAAGGCAATTAAACAAAAGAAGTCAATTAAAGGCATACAAAATTGTAAAGAGGAAGTAAAACTATCTCTGTTTGCAGAGGGTATGATTATGAAAGCCTTTAGAGAATCAATAACAATAGTAATTCAAACTATAAGAGAATTTGGTAAACTAGCAGGCTTTAAAATTGTCCGAAAGAAATCAACAACAGCCAGGTCATAACAGCCAAGTGAAAATAGAATAAGAACCCCCAAAATTATCTCCTCATAAAAACAATAAGTTTGACCAAAAAGTGTCAAAATACACCTTTTCAGAACTCTGGGCATTAAAGTCTTGTACCAATTTGAGAAATATGTACTCAAGAAAAACAGCTCACCAGTGACATCTGTGGTATTTTAACTTAACCTAATCCTATCCCCTGCTCTTGATTTCCCCAGTAGCATTAAAAAATGACAACCTACATTTTTTTGGTACTGTAAAGACAGAACACAGCTGAACCTTTCAAAAATCCCATTAACATAGAGCTTTCATTATTTGACCTATTTGGACTTGGTTTGGACTTCCCCCAGTACAAAAGGCTCTTTTTCCCCAGGTGATAAGGTGTTACTGAAAACAATTTCAGACAACTGATTAACTTTGCAGCTGCCTAAGGCAGTTGATAACAGTTGAGACAAATAAGAGATTAGCCAAAAAGCTTAAAAAGGAAAAGGCTGGGAATAAAATCTCCATAGGGGTTTTGAAAGCTCTGACATGTACCTGGCGATCTAGAAGTCCATATGCACATCCAGAGCTGTGCACAGTTTTGCCTATGCTCAGTCAGGAAAGACATGCAGAGGCTGTTCAAGAGGTTGCATGCAAGCAGCAAATGTGGATTAGACAAGATATCAACAGTTTAACTGGGTGTTAAATTCATGCCCTACACTGCACATAGAGCCACTTGGCAAAGACTGGGAGACACTGGTTTCAGGAACTCAAAAAAATTTGTTTCCAATTATTAACTCACAACTAAGCTAACAAAGCAGACACTTCATTCAGGTTCACACATGGTGAAGAATACAGACTTTAAAGAATCAATTTAGAAAAGTCACACACATACAGAAGAACTACTACTACTGAAATTGCCTTTGCAGAATTATGACAGTAAGGAAATCTGACATACTTGATTCCATCTTGCTTCTGACCTCCAAGCCATTCTTGGTCACTCCTGAGCATAGACGAAGCTAACTTTGGGAGGAATTTAGTTTACAGTTTTACCTTAAAGCAAAGATGGTAATAGCCCTTCCCAAAACTAAACTGCCTTTGTAAAACTAGCAAAAGCCTACAATGTTTGGATTATAAGAGTAGCTTGGATTCTGATAAAATAGGTACAGTTTTTATAATGTCTCACTGCTCAGAGGTCATGTGGCCAGCAAGCACAAGATTTGTGACTTCCTGAATTGCTCCTATAGATAGCATCACCATTGTAAAACCTAAGATTGGTTTTTTTGACCTATCTTTCAGAATGACCCTACCCAGACTCACGACTTAATGCTCAACTGATCCTCTGGGGCCACCTAAAGGTTGAACCAGTACAGGAGGAATATTTTCCACACCCCTATAGTTAAACGTCCCCCAACCAATCAGTAGAAACCATTCTGTTTTCCACACTTCCATAATTTCATTCCTTAAGCACTAAGCAGCACCGATTCCTTAGTCCCCTGCCCACCAAATTGTCCGTAAAAACTTTAAACTTCAATCCTTCAGACAGACTAATTTGAGTTATAACTCCAGTTCTCCCATATGGGCCCACAATATGTCAATTAAACTCTCTACTGCAACGCCATAGCCTCATTGGACTGATTTTTGTCTCTGCAGTGAGCAGGAAAAACCTGCTAGGCAATTACACTACAACAAACAATAACAACAATAACAAAAAACTCTGGGAGAGGTGAAACCTGATTTTCAGAATTCTTATATGATTATTTATAATGTTGGATTTTCAACAAACTATGAGAAATGCAAAGAAATAAGAAAGAATAGTCCATACTCAGGAAAACAATCATTCAGAATTGTTCCTGAAGCCCAGACATTGAATTTAGACTTCAATTTCAGCCTCAAATTAAATCTCCTAAGGGACATTTGGAGTCTTTTCAGGCTGAAATTAAAGGGCATTAGAAAGTAATTCAAATATACATGAAGAAATAAGTCCCAGTAAAAGTAACAAGATCAGCATGGAAATTAAAAACTTCAAAAACATTATAGATCCAATTAGACTTGTTGTAAATCTACAGAGCACTCCACTAAACCCTACAGATTAGGGTGGCTGCTGTGAATGGTGGGAAGTGAGGTCTGAGATTTAGCAGGGCCGACATCTAGATGAGGTCTTATTGGCCAAGGTAAAGATTGGATTTTATTCTGAACAGAATGGAAAGAAATTATGTAGGATCTTTCTACCTATGGTATGTAAGTGCATCAGGACAAGGGATGTGGGGTGAGGGGACACTGGAAGAAAAGATACCAACTGGTTGCAGAGGTCTGGGTGAAAACTAATGGTGGCTTGGACCAAAGTTTTAGCAAGAGAGATCAGAAGAAGTGGCAGGATTTGAGACATATTTTGGAGTTATAGCCAACAGGATTTGCTGAGAGGTTAGATATAAATTATGTAGGAAGAAGAATAATCATAAAGGTCTCCTAGGATTTTGGCCTGGGCAAATGAATGGATGATGATTACGTAATTGGTGGAGCTTGTGGGGGAATGTATTTGCAGACAAATATATTGATAATTCAATTCTTATTACATATGTTTGATAGGGCTCTTGAAGAAAAGTGTTTTTGTAATTCGCTTACATTGTTAATCATGTATTCTTTTGTCTCCTGATTAACAGGTTCCCTTGGCAAACCATTAACCAAACTAATAATAGCTATCCATATTAAGCTAATCCACAAAATAGTGACTGTGTAGTAAGCTGATCACCATCACTACATCAACAAAAACCAGAAGTTCAAGCCAAAATATGAACCACATCCAACTGTCAGGAGGCCATGTTCAACAAATGCTGTTGAGGTGAATTACTGAATAATATTAAGAGAAAGATCTCATGAATTCCAAATAATCTGATCTTGACCAATTAGCTGAATAATTGTTCACATTCTCAATCATATGGAATATGCAACTTACTGCCAATTGCGTTTGAAACATCCTTGAAGACAGATGTCTATTGATCCTGCACAATTTTCCAGATAAAAATGAAATTGGTTCACACTGCTTCCTTTGAAGGTATTCCTTGACCCTTCCCCACTACAAAAGTTGCATGAAATGCTGTTTTCTTATGTGATCTACTCTCACCATCACATTTAGTTCACTAACTGTTTACTGTCTGCTCACACTAGACTGGAAATCAGTTGAGAGCAAGAGCTGTGTCTACTGTCTACCATAACCCAAGGCCATTTAAACAGCATCCGAAGAAGAGGATATTGGCCTCGAGGTATTAAATATTCTTATCCCATGGGAAAATATATCCCTGCAGTAGAAAACAGTCTCTCAAATCACTTAGTTGGGGGGGGTGGGGGAGAAGCAAAAACCCTTTAAGCTAACCAAATCAGCCCTTTTATCCTGATTGTATAGATATAAAACAATATTATTAAACATACCTGGGAGCTTTCCCTATTACAAAATAATTCAATGGTCATATTGTTTTCAAAAGTCAAGGTATATTTCTCATTGTATTTTAATTCATATATTGATCATCCCTGAAAGATTAATTCATTTTGAAAGAGTTGACCAATCCAGGTTCTGATTTCATAGGCAATAGCGAATACTCCCTGGTGTAGACCCTTTGGTAGTTAGCCAATTGTCCTCTCCTGGTAACAAACTTGAACTCATTGCATTTTACTTAATTAAAACTTCAACCCTATGAATTGGCATTTTGTGGTTTGTTTCATTACTGATTTACTAATAGCAAAATATGTCCTTGTTAATAGTTGGTCAAAAACAACCCTTATTTCCTTTATTATTTGCTTCTAAAAGATGTGTTGCCTTAGTAATTTAATATGAATTGAGCCAAAAATGTACACATTGAGATGCATTTTCAATTTTATTATAAAATTGAATGAGAAAATTCTATTTTATATGATGCCAACTCAATTTACAAAAAGCTCTTCTGGAAAATAAGCATTCCATGAAATAATTAATACTTATACAATACATTCACTGGATTTAAAATTTTACCTACTTTTCAATTGTAATGTAATATTTACAATAAAATACTGGTAGCCAAAATTTGTCTCTTCTATTGACTGTGTTGCTTTACATGCAGATGCGTTACTACTTTTTAGACATCTCCTTCTGGATCATGATCGTAGACCTTGGAAGTATTCCACATCATAAAATGAATAACATCAAAACTGATGACCTCTCCTCTGCCATTGTTTCATGCTGCATTCTACCCATCCCAACTCCCCACCATATAACTGTTCAGTCACACACACACACACACACACACACACACACAGAGAGAGAGAGAGAGAGAGAGAGAGAGAAAGAGAGAGAGAGAGGTTTCTTAGTCTCTGACAACTTACAAAATTACCTCAGATAATAAGCATGTTTTTAAATTTGTGAGCACATACCTCTTCTCCATTCTTGATCTCTGGATGATTAACTGAATTAGACTGTAATCATAACTGCCTGAACTGTGATATTTCTAGCTATCTCACAAAGCAGCCTGGGCTAAGTGGAGTTGGATGACATTACTGGATAATCATCTCTCAATGCTCTTTTCTAGGAAGAGAATATTTGGAAAGGGTGTTAAGCCAGAAATATTAATCTGGAAATGATTGGAGCAGCTCCTTTTCCTTTAAGGGAGCTGGTTAATAGGGATTCTAGCCAAAATTTTCTCAGACACTTTCAAACACACTAAAGGAGTTAACTTTGTATTCCCCAATGATTTTTCTTGAAAGAGTTCGTTTCCCTTAATCACACCTCACCTCCCAAACCTCTGCCTGTTTTGAAAAAGATATTCAAAAGCTAACCAGTAGTGTATAAGAAGTGCCTGAGCTCCCTCTTGTGGGTCTTGGTAGTCATTCATGAAACTTGAAGTTCCCACAACTGGAAGTCAAGGTGAGAAGTTGTAATTAAGTCCTTGCCTACAAGAGAAGGCGTGATGTCTTTCTTGGCCCATTTCACCAACTAACAATTCCTATTTTAAGCTATGCTTATTTGCACCAGCTACTTCTCTGACTCTTCATATTGATAGAAGCATTATTACGCATTAAAAATAAAAGTTCTATTGAAGGTTTATTTACATAGCTTCAACATTAGTAATTCAATTGCAACAATAAATGCCTGCCATTTGTTTTACTAAATTTACATTTTATAAAGTATATTTTGTATAACACTATTTCATTTAAATTACACAATAACTCTGAAAATGTGGTATTATCATTCTCAGTTTCAGGTTTGGAGTTAGCAGGAAACAAAAATCAACCTGCATCTTCTGGTACCAAATTCGACATTCTTTCCAACCCACCAAACACTTTCCCTTCCACATTCTCAGTCTTGTAGTTCCTCCCGCTAGGGTGAGATTCTTTCTTAAGTTGTAAAGTATTGGATCACTGTCCTAATGTCTCATTTTTCAAAACTTATAGGCCACACGAATGTTCATTGCAGCACTGTTTACAATAGCAAAGACCTGGAACCAATCCAAATGCCCATCAATGATAGACTGGACAGGGAAAATGTGGCACATATACACCATGGAATATTATGCAGCCATAAAAAACAATGAGTTCGTGTCCTTTGTAGGGACATGGATGAAACTGGAAACCATCATTCTCAGCAAACTGACAGAAGAGCAGAAAATCAAACACTGCATGTTCTCACTCACAGGCGGGTGTTGAACAATGAGAACACATGGACACAGGGATGGGAGCACTACACACTGGGGTCTGTTGGGGGGAAATAGAGGAGGGACAGCGGGGGTGGGGAGTTGGGGAGAGATAACATGGGGAGAAATGCCGGATATAGGTGACAGGGAGGAAGGCAGCAAATCATACTGCCACGTGTGTACCTATGCAACAATCTTGCATGTTCTTCATATGTACCCCAAAACCTAAAATGCAATAATTTTTTTAAAAAAACTTATATGCCAGATATAATATAGCAAAACTTCTTTAAAAACCTGGCTTAGAAGGCAGACGTTTTTAATTCTTAAAAGTACAACAGTTAAAACTAGTATCATTCTCTAAAGTGAAAATATTTTTAAACAACAATTTAAGATAATTTTGATAAGTGTGGTACCACATTTGGGAACATGTTTGAAAACAGTCTCTCAAAAATTGGAAACTTGGGATTTTCACTCCTATACTCCTTTTTGTTCAATTATATAAAAGAAACTACCAGATTTTCAGGAAATTAGGTTAAAATCTCATTTATGCAAACAAGGTCATTGACTGAATCTTGATCAAATGATAAATGATACCTGTTACACAGCAGGAAATGCATTGCAAGGCTCATTATAGAGGGCTAAGTGACTAAGTGACATTTTACTTATCCCTGATTCCCCAGTCCAATTGATGTATTCCTACAACTAGAAGCCATTACTGAATCTGAAAAGGTTATAGGTTATCTGACCTCTCTGAGACTTTGTTTACTTGTTTGTAAAATTAAGGTGAGTGTAGAACTTACCTTATAGGGCTATAGTAAGGATTGAATGACACAATGTATGAAAAGTACTTAACAGTAGCTGACATAAATTAAGAGATGAATAAATGTTATTCTCAATAGTACTATCAATGTTATTAATCCTTGAACTCCACAGATGCCTCAATTTTTGCTGTTTGTGTCCCATTCATGATATCTAAACATCTTGCCTAATTTTTCACCTCTCCTGGTACACATCTATTTGTCCTGGCCTCTTATTCTTTGTTCTTTCTCTGTTACCGTTTGTCATATACTGTGGCCCTTAATAATGATGACTTATAGTACCTCGCTGAGCTTCCCTGCCAAGCTGACTTCGATTGCCTTAGTCACTGGCCCTGCCACATCCTTCCTGGTGCAGAAGAAACTTCTAATCCCGACTCTACATAGACAAACATACATTGCTGCTTCAACCTTTTTGTCTTGTATAAAATCAAGACAAGGATATGGGTACCAACTCTTGAATTATAGGTCTCTTTTGATAAACGACCTTTTCCCATACTTTTCTAATATTAGCCATCCAATTTGCAAGTCAAATTAACAGAAACTCAACAAGACAAGATGTCATTTAGTCATTCATTCACTCATTATTTGTCTATTTAGGCGCACTGAAGACGAAAAAGCCCACTGCAACCAGAGTAAAGATTACTCCCCCACTCCAACTACTTTCTTCCTTCTTATCTCCACACGTATGACTCAAAAGAGTACAAACATGTAGAGGAGTGATACATGTAAAGTATTAGAACACTCATGGAGTATTGAAAATCACAAAAATATAAGAGAATGCCATTAACTTGCCTGATACAAAAGAAAAGATAAAACCCCAGGAAAAGGGAACATAAAGCAGGAAATTTAGAAGTACTAAAATAATTAATATGAGCTGAGATCCAGGAAAATGGGTGTAGGTGCTATGAGAAACAAAGAGAAGGCATTTCTGCATTATAAACATTCTTTTAGGGATCACGCAGATGTTTGGGCAGTCAGGCCCCACACTCTGGTAGTGAATAGAAAAGAATTCACTAGATTAAAACAAACATTGATGACATTTTTCATGATATTCCCCATTCCATTCTGGTTTGAAGTTATTCACCAGGAATATTGAATAAAGAGCTGCTTAAACATGGTCTCAAAGATATGTGCACACACATATTCTTTGTAGCATTTTCTACAGTAGCCAACAGATGCAAACCAATGTCCATCAACAAATAAATGGATAAAGAAAATGTGGTATATACATACAATTGAATATTATTGGCCTTAAAAAAGAAGGAAATCCTATTATATACTATGACATAGGTGAACCTTGAGGACATTAGGTAAATGAAATAGGCCAGTCATAGAAGCTAGATGCTGTATGATTCCATTTATATGGGCTATTTAAAGGAATCCAGTTCATGGAAACTAAAAGTAGAATAGTAGTTTCCAGGAACTAGAGGGGAGAGAAAAATAGGGAGTTGTTCATTGGGTTCAGAGGTGCAGTTTTATAAGATAAAAACTTCTGGAGATCTGTTGCAAAACAATGTGAAGATACTTAACACCACTGAACTGCACACTTAAAATGGTGAAGATGGTCAGTTTTAGGTTATGAGTTTCTTACCACCATTTTTTGAAAATTGTTGATTGAAACTTTTTCAGCAGTGTGTGTGTGTGCGCGCGTGTGTGTGTGCACACACACATGCATATTTTTTATTGGCTGAGAGGAGTAAATCCACTAAAGAGCCTCCACAACTACTCCAAGCAATAGCAATCTATCGTGACCCTTTAAGGTGGATGATGTAGTGGCTAGGGAATCCACCCATGGGGATAACTCAGCTGGAAGAAATAAAGGACAATCTCCCCTTTCCCCCTTCATAGAGAAGAACATATAGGTACACCTTACAGACCAAAGACAGCAAGCCTGCTGTCATGTCACAAGGATTAAAAGCAAATTCTACATAAGATTGCATTCTCATTCGCTGTGGTAACATGTGAAGTTGGCTTGTAAATGACAAAGAGTATTCCTATCATATTAATCATGGTCCAAGTTCCATTTTTTTCAGTATGCCTAACAAAAAGTCTTTAGCTACCCATCCTCCAAAGTCTCAGTGCCTCCCCCACACCCCACCGCACATACACATGTTATCCTAAAACATCTCAGGATTCTCTTAAATAAAATTCTATTTTACCATTGTGATTACACTTCTGATAATTTTATAACTTTTGGACATTTAATCTATATAATGGCTGTGTTCATTTTTGTTAATGTTCTTGCTATTTTTTCTAATGTCATACATGCCTATATATATATTATGAGACATATCCAACTTGCACAAACTTTTGTGTTTCTTTTTTAGAAAAGACAGCAGGCATGAATGTAACTCATTACCAGTATATATCACAGGCTGAAATTTTTGAAAATGGAAAAGTTCTTTTATAAATTTCTACTAGTTAAATTTTTCTGCCTTTCTAAAACCTCAACTATAGACGCTGGTATTTTCTAACTCTCTTTTGAGACAAATTTCATGTTAGGATTAATAGCCTTATAGCAGATGGCAGCTTCACAAATTCTTACAGCCAAGTAGCAGGCACTCTGCTAAGCACTTTACAAACATTATCTTTTTTATTCCTCACAGTAAGCCTGTGAGAAAGATATTATCATTATTAACCCTAATTTATGAATAAGAAAATTGAGATTAGAAAGATTAGATTACCAATAACCTGGTTTCTCTTTAGGTTGTGTAAATCTTTCACCTTTTACTAAATAGATTACCCAAAGTTACACAATAAGTAAAAGAGCAAAGACTGTAACTCATTGACCATAAACTTTCTGCTTAGTCCAGACTCTTGCAGAAAACTCGGGTTTAATTCGTTATTCATTTCACTAAACAAGACTAAACTTTCTCAGTATATTTCAAAATGTCCTGGTACATTCATCATTTTTTCAGTCATTGCTTTATTCATTCAAAAAGCATTGTTCTAGGTACTAGGTACAGCTATCAACACACATCCTACTCTCATGGAACTCATGGTCTAGCCAATATTGAAGGGGCTCTACTATCTGCACTAATGAGAAGAATTCTCACAGACAAACAGGGCTTTTTGTCACTCACAGTAGGATCAGAGAGCAGGTGCAAGACAGAAGGTTTCATGTTGCGTGCTATAGAAAAAAGCAATCACTCCTGATGAAGAATGGCGTTTCCTCTTTTCTATTCATATCAAAGTTTATAGATACAACTTACCTAAGTTACATGAATGTTTACAAATATGTCCTATGATATAGATTTAGTCATGTACAAGTGTGACTTTTTTTTTAAAAGAAGCATATATTCTGACTCTTCACATATCTTCTTTAGCTATGATTAAAATCTTAAAGATCAATATACTAGGAGTCTAGTTGCTACTCTTCCCCATAAATTCTTTGCTTTCATTTGCCCATTTATGAGCTCAAAGAAGTTCCTTATCCAACAAATGGGCTTTCACAAAACATGCAATGATAAAAGACAAAGCCAATATCTTGACAAGGTTACAGTCTCCAAGTGAAAAACCCTGAAGGGGAACCACTCATAAGTTCACAAGACTTAAAACTTCAGAATTGCCAACTCATCAACTTTCATTCCCCATTAAATACAGACTCAAAAATCCTGGATTTACCCTTGTTTTATTTAATAAGGGTTGATTAGCTTTGCAATTAAGCCATATAGTTCTTAGGCTTTGCTCTGAAAGAATACCCATCTACTTACTGCCACTTAAAAAGTCTTACTTTCTTTATAATAGCCTTTTCGGTTAGTTTCAATTGGGAAGAACAGACAATATCTCACAGCACCATTTAACACAAACTCAGTCTACAAGTACACTAAGGAATAAGCAATCGTCTCAGCTTGTAGTTAATGAATCAAAGTTTAAGACGACAAATTGGCTCGCTGAGGCAAAATAGTTAATTAACTTTTAGTCAGAAATATTCATCTTGCTCTCCTGGCATAAACAAGTCTCATAAACTTTGTTTACTTACTCAAGTGTTTTTCTTCTCTTCTGCATCCCTAGGCATCATTCAGAGTTCTTAATATATCATGTCAGACTATCTTCATAATTTTCATCCAATTTTTTAACTTTTCAGCCTCTAAGGAAAAGAAAATACATCTCCTCATTAATCTGGGTTCTATAAACAGTGGGGTACACATTTTTTTAAAAAAAGAAAGAAAAAAGTAAACCTCCAACATTAAATTCTGTAGTCTCCATGACTTCCCAGGCTAATTGAATCAGACTTTGGTGTTTCTTAAAGTAAACACATTAATTTCAGATGTTCAGTTAACTCAATTTGTTTAGCCTGTCAGGTAAGACTGCAGACTGATGTAACAGTGGCTGGCGTGTCCAATTAGCAAAAAGGTTTAATGGCAACCACTCCAGACCCTCTTGCCTCTGATACTTTACAGATGTAACATTTCCTTAAAACAAAATTTTAAATATTAGCTAATAAGAGAGTTATGTCAATGGCTTTGATGAATACATATCTGAATAGCAATTACATTATATACTCCTTAGCCAATTTTCCATAGTGGCCTTTTGCTAATTTTTCCCCCAATTTTCATGTTTCTTCTAGAGAAAATATTCATACATTGACTGGCAACAACATCTATTTGGTATCCTCTGTCACTGACTGTGTTTTCTAAAGGAAGACTGTCTGCTACAGTGAATGCTTACATTTAACCGCTACTGACAATAAATGCCGCTTAAATTTTGTTCTTTGCAGAGTTGCCACAAAGTTTACATTTTTCCTAGCTCTGTGCCAGTTTTCTTAAACTTCAAGTCATCATCATTTTATGAGTTGCTTTTTCCAAAAGCAAATTTTAGGTTCATAAATTAAGTGTTGGACCAGAAATGGTGCTTATTTTTGAAATGACTCATATTCGTGTTTGCATGAAAAGTCTGTTTAATGCCTTCCTACATACATTAAGAGACAAACATAGTGTGCTAGAGAAAGCAACCCTCAACTAAAAAATAAATTATGCTCCCACAAAGTTTATTTGTATGTTGTCATATTTTCCTATAAGTAAAACATATTTTAACTTATATAAATATTTGACTTATGTGAGTTAAACATACTTTCCCATAAAACCAATCCGAAATAAGATTGATATTATTTAAGTCAACAAACATTTATCTGACTCCTACAATGCACCAGGTGAAGTTCTAAGAGCCAGGAGTACTCAGATGAATAAGACAGGGTGCTGTCCTCAAGGATTTACAAAATAACAAGACAGAATTTATGTTTATGGGAAAGGTATTCCATGCTTTTCCTTGGGAGTCTAAGCATGTATTTTTTTTTTCACTCTACTGATGGATACTCATATATGTCTACCTACAACCTTCCTAACACCTGGAACAAAGGCTCTCCAATGTAATATGATAAGTACATGAGGTGTTAAGTGAAACAAAAAAGGTACTCGCCCAAGATGGGAGAAAATGGGGGGAACATGATTGGATAGAAAGCTTTTCTGAAGAAGATGATGGATCAGTTGAGTCATGAGGGACGGGTGAAATTAATTATACCACTGAGTCTCAAAAAATGTGATCTTCAGACTATCAGCATCAACATGACCTAAGAACTTGTTAGAAATATGAATTAGTAGGTGTAACAAGATGAAAGAGTAGAAAGCTACACCAGCGGCCCCCCAAACAAGGATATCAAGTTAACAACTATCTACCCAGGAAAATACCTTCATAAGAACCAAAAATCAGGTGAGCACTCACAGTACCTGCTTTTAACTTCACACCTCAGAAAGAGGCAAGGAAGAGATAGTAAAAACAGTCCTGAATTGGATGCCACCCCTCTCCCACCACAGACAGCACAGCATGGTGCAAAGAGCATCTCTGGGCACTGGAGGAGAGAGAATTTAGAAACTGTGAGGCACTGAACTCAGTTCTCTCTTAGAACAGAAAGGAAAAGCAAATCAAATTCAGCAGATGTCCACACGCAGATGGAGCCTTTAAACTACCCCTTGCCAGCGGAGAATTGCTGAACCCAGCAGCCCAAACTTGAGTGCCCACAAACTTCCCCACTAAGGGGCAAAAAGCCCTTTGTCTCTAAGTAAGCTTGAAAGGTAGTCTAGGCTATAAGGACAGCAACTTGTAGGTGGGTCCTAGGGCTGAACCAGGCCCAGAGACAATGAACTGAGGGGACATGTGACATACTGAGACACCAGCTGGGATAGCCAAGAGAGTGCTGGCATCATCTCTCCCCAATTCCCAGATTGAACAGCCTATGGGTCCAAAAGAGGCCCTTTTCTTCTATTTACGGAGAAGAGAGGAAACAAAAGGAAAAACTTTGCCTTGCATCTGTATTACCAACTCAGCCACAGCAGGATAGGACACTGGTCAGAGTCATAGGATCTCTGTACTAGACCCTAGCTCCCAGACAATACCTTGGGGCAGAAGGGAAGTGACTGTCTTGAAGGAAATGACCCAGTTATGGAAGCATTCATCACCTGCTAACTGAAGAGCCCTTGAGACCTGAATAACAAGCAGCAATACCCAGATACAACATCAAAGGTCTTGGTGAGCCTCTGAGACTTGCTGGTTTCAGATGAGACTCAGCACATTACCAGCTGTGGTGGTAATAGGGAAAACTTCCTTTCTTTATGCTTGAGAAAACCAGAGGGAAATGTAAAGGGGACTTTGTCTTGCACCTTAGGTACTAACATGGCCACTAATGGGGTAGAACACCAAGGGGACTCTAAGTGCTCCCAATTTCAGGACTTCATTCTCTGATGATATTTCTGGACCTTCCCCGTGCCAGAGAAAAGCCCACTTCCCTGAAGGGTGAGTCCTAGGTCAGACAGCATTCACCACAAGCTGACTTAAGAGACCTTGGGCATTAAGGGAAAAATGGTGGTAGTCTAGTAGTATCCCTCAGGGCCAGGGGTGATGTTGGCTATGAGGTAAGGCCTTTATGCCTTTGGAAAGGCAAGTGAATAGTGGGAAGAACAGCATCTTATAGTTCGAGTACCAACTCAGCTGCAATACAAGGAATACCAGGTAGACCTCTAAGGTTTTTGACTCTAGTCCCTGACTAACAGATGACACTTCAGGACCCACCCAGGGTCTAGGGGAACTCACTGACCTGAAGGGAAGGACACAGGCCTGGCTGGCTTTGCCACTGCCTGATTTTAGAGCCCCAGGGCCTTCAGTAGAGATAGGTAGGAACCAGGGAGTGGTTACAGCAGGCCTTGGGTGAGACCCACTGCTGTGGTGGCTTCAGGTCTGACCCAGTGCAATCATAATGATGGTGGTTACAGAGGTGCTTGTGTCACTCCATCTCTGCTCCAGGTGTCTTAAAACAGAGTGTGCATCTCAGTATGTTTAGGAGGAAGCAAGGGAAGAGAACAAGAATCTCTGCTTGGTAATCTAGAGAATTATCCTGGATCTTGTTTAAGACCATCAAGGTGGTACACCTATGAGTCTGCAAGAACTACAGTGTTACTGGGCTTGAGGTGCCCCCTAATGCATATACGGCTTAGATCACAACACCCAATTCCTTTCAAATATCTGGAAAGCCTTCCCAAGAAGGATGGCTACATATAAGCTCACACAGTGAAGGCTATAATAAGTACCTAACTCTTCAGTGCCCAGACACCCAAAAACGTCTACTAGCATCAACACCATCCAGCAAAACATGACCTCACCAAATGAACTTAATTAGGCACCAGAGATCAGTCCTAGAGAAACAGAGATATGTGACCTTTCAGAAAGAAAATTCAAAACAGCAGCATTGAGGAAACTCGAAGAAATTCAAGACAACACAGAGAGGAAGTTCATATTTCTATTAGATAAAGTTAACAAAGAGACTGAAATAATTAAAAGGAATCAAGAAGAAATTCTGGAGCTGAAAATGTAACTGGCACACTGAGGGATGCATCGGTGTCCTTTAATAGCAAAATTCATCAAACAAAAGAATGAATTAGTAAGCTTGAAAACAGACTATTTATAAATACACAGAGGAGATAAAAGAAGAAAGAATAAAAAACAATGAAGCAAGTCTACAGGATCTAGAGAATAGCCTCAAAAGGGCAAATCTAAGAGTTATTGACCTTAAAGAAGAGGTAGAAAAAAGAACTAGAGTAGAAAGTTTATTTGAAGGAATAAAAATACAGGACTTCCAAAATCTAGAGAAAGATATCCATATCCAGGTACAAAAAGGTTATAGAACACCAAGCAGATTTAGCCCAAAGAAGACTATCTCAGGGTATTTAATAATCTAAACCCCAAAAGTTAAGAATAAAGAAATGATTCTAAAAGCAGCAAGAGAAAAGAAACAAATAACATAAACTAGGGCCTCACTATGTCTAGCAGTAGACACTTCAGAGGAAACGGTACAGGGCAGGAGAGAGTGGCATGACATATTTAAAGTGCTAAATAAAAAAAAAAGCCTTTTAACCCAGAATTCAGTGAAAATATGTTTCAAATGTAAAGGAGAAATAAGACTTTCCCAGACAAAAGTTGGGGGATTTCATCAATACAGACCCATTCTACAAGAAATATTAAAGGAAATACTTACATCAAAAAGAAATGATAATTAATGAGGGATAAATTATTCCTCATCAAGGTACAAAACTCACTGGTAATAGTAAGTACACAGAAAGATACAGAATATTATTACTGTAACTGTGGTGTGTAAATATCTCTTATCCTACGTAGAAAGACTAAACAAGAAACAAATTAAAAGTAATAACTACAACAACTTTTTGAGACATAGTACAATAAGATTTAAATAGAAATGAGAAAAATTAAAAAGTAGAAGGATGAAGGTGTAGAGTTTTATCACTTTTCATTTTTCTTGTTTGTTTTTACAAATAGTTATCAGTTAAAAATAAATTATAAGACAATATTTGCAAACCTCATAATAACCTCAAACCAAAATACAACAGAGACACACAAAAAAGCAAGAAACCATATTGTATTTAAAGAGAAAATCACCTTCCCTAAAAAGAAGACAGGGAGGAAAGAAAAAAAGGAAGAGAAGGCCACAAAATAACCAGAAAACGAATAATAAAAAGGTGGGAGTAAGTCCTACTTATGAATAATAACACTAAATGTAACGGACTGAAGTGTCCAGTAAAAAGACAGACTGGCTGAATGAATGAAAAAGCAAGACCCATCTATCTGTTACCTACAAGAAACATACTTCACCTGTAAAGGCACACATAAGCTGAAAATAGAGATGGAAAAAGATATTTGGTGCCAATGGAAACAAACAAACAAAAAAAGAGTAGGAATTGCTATGCTTACATCACACAAAATCTATTTCAAGACAAAAACTATAAGAAGAAGCAAAGAAAGTAGCTATATAATGATAAAGGGATCAATTCAGCAAGAGAATATAACAACTTTAAATATAAATACACTCAACACTGGAACTAAAGCCAATACTATTAGAGCTAATGAGAGAGACAGGCCTCAATACAATAATAGCTAGAGATACCAACATCTCACTTTCAACATTGGACAGATCTTCCAGAGAGAAAATCAACAAGCATCACACTTAATCTGCACTGTAGACCAAATGAAACTAATAGATATTTACAGAATATTTCATCCAATAGCTGTAGAATACACATTTTTTCCCTCAGCACTTGGATCATTCTCAAGGATTAACCATGTGTTAGGTAACAAAACAAGTCTTAAAACATTCAAAAAATTTAAATAATATCAAACATTTTCTTTGACCACAATGGAATGAAACTAGAAATTAATAACAAGAGGAATTTTGGAAACGATACAAATACATGGAAATTAAACAATATGCTCCTGAAAAACCAGTAGGTCAATAAAAAATTAGGAAGGCAATTACAAAATTTATTGAAATAAATAATAATGGAAACACAACATATCAAAACCTATGGTATAACAGCAAAAGTAGTACCAAGAGAGAAGTTTATAGCTGTAAGTGCCTACATAAAAAAATTAAAAGGCAAAAACTTCAAATAATCTAACAACACATATTAGGGAACTACAAAAGTAATAACAAATAAATTTGAAGTGAAGGAAATAAAACAAAAGATTAATGAAACAAAACAAATTGTTTTTTTAAAAAGTTACAATGTACCAACCCTTAGCCCGACTAAGAAAAAAAGAGGGAAGATTTAAATAAATAAAATCAGAAATGAAAAAGGAGACATTACAACTCTTATTGCAGAAATTCAAAGGTTCATTAGTGGCTACTATGAACAAATAAATGCCAATAAATTGGGCAATTTAGAAGAAATGAACAAATTATTTGACACATACAACCTACCAAGACTGAACCAGGAAGAAATCGAAAACCTGAATAGATCGATACCAAGTAACAAGACTGAAGGCATTAGAAAAAGTCTTCTAGTAAAGAAAAGCCCAGGGCCTGAAGTCTTCACTGCTGAATTTTACCAAACATTTAAAGATGAACTAATACCAATCCTACTTGAATTATTCTGAAAAACAGAGGAGGAAGGGTACTTAAAAACTCACTCTACCAGGCCAGTATCAACATGATGTATCATACCAACAGAATGAAGAATATAATTATATGATTATTTCAATTCATACAGAACAAAATTGAATAAAATTCAACATTTCTTTATCATAAAAACCCTCAAAAAACTGGAGATAGAAGAAATATACCTCAACTTAATAAAAGCCACATGTGACAGACCCACAGCTAGTACTGAATGGGGAAAATATAAAAGCCTTTCTTCCAAAATCTGGAACACAGAAAGGATGCTCACTTTCAATACTGTTATTAACATAGTACTGGAAGTCCTAGCAAGAACAATCAGACAAGAGATAGATATAAAGGGCATTATCCTTGTCTGCTGATGATATATCTCATATTTGGAACAACCTAAAGACTCCACAGGAAAACTATTAGAAGTGAAATTCAGTAAAGTTGCAAGATATAAAATTAACACACAGAAATTGTAGCATTTTTATACGTCAACGGTGAACAATCTGAAAAAAGAATTAAAAAGTAATCTCATTTATAATAGCCACACATAAAATTAAATAGCTAGTAACTAGCTAAAGAAGTAAAAGATATCTATAATAAAAACAATACAACACTGATTAAATAAGTTGAAGAGGACACCAAAAATGGAAAAATATTGCAGGCTCATGGATTAAAAGAATTAATATGGTTAAAATGTCCATACCATCCAAAGTTACATACAGATTCAATGCAATCCCTGTCCAACTACCAGACATTCTTTGTAGAAATAGAAAAAAACAATCCTAAAATTTGTATGGAGCCACAAAAGACCCAGAACAGCCATGCTGTCATGAGCAAAAAGAACAAAACTGGAGGACTCATACTACCTAACTTCAAATCATACTATAGAAATATAGTAATTAAAACAGCATGGTACTGGCATAAAAACAGACACATAGACCAATGGAGCAGAACAGGGAACCCAGAAACAAATTCACATACCTAAAGGTAAGTCATTTTCGACAAAGGTGGCCATAACTTACACTGGGAAAAAGAGAGTCTCTTCAATATATGTTATTGGGAAACTGGATATCCATCCAGTTTTGCATATCCATCCATATGCAAAAGAATAAAACAAGGCCCCTATCATTTACCATATAGAAAAATAAAAAAATGGATTAAAGGCTTAAATCTGAGACATTAAACTATAAAAGTAATACAAGAAAACGTTGAAGAAAATCTTTACGACACTGGTCTGTGCAAAGATTTCTTCAGCAATACCCCACAAACTCAAGCAACCAAAACACACATGGACAAATGGGATCACATCAAGTTAAAAAGCTTTTGCACAGCAAAAAACACAATAAAAAAAATGAAGAGATAACCCACAGAATTGGAAAAAATATTTGCAAACTACCCCTCTGACAAGGGATTAATAGCCAGAATATATAAGGAGCTAAATCAACTATATAGGAAAAAAAAAAAAAAAAACTAAGAATCTGATTAAGGAATGAGCAAAATATTTAAACAGACATTTCTCAGAAGACATACAAATGGCAATCAGGTATATGAAAAGGTGCTCAATATCATTGATCATCAGAGAAATGCAAATTAAAACTATAATGAGATATCATCTCACTCCAGTTAAAATGGCTTGTATTCAAAAGACAGGCAATAACAAATACTGGTGAGGGTGTGGACAAAAGGAAACCCTTGTACACTATTGGTGGAAATGTAAATTAGTTCAACCACTCTGGAGAACAGTTTGGAGACTGCTTAAGAAACTAAAACTTGAGCTACCATATGATCCAGGAATCCTACTGCTGGGTAGATGCCCAAAAGAAAGGAAATCATCATATCAAATAGTTATCTGCACTCCCATATTTGCTGCAGCACTGTTAAAATAACTAAGATTTGGAAGCAACCTAAGTGTCCATCAACAGATGAATGCATAAAGAAAATGTGGTACATATGCACAATGGACTCCTATTTAGCCACCAAAAAAGAATGAGATCTAGTCATTTGTAACAACACTGAAGGAACAATATTGAAGATAATTACGTTAAGTGAAATAAGCAAGGCACAGAAAGACAAACATTGCCTGTTCTCACTTATTGTGAGATCTAAAAATCAAATTAATTGAACTCATGGACACAGAGCATAGAAGGATAGTTACCAGAGGCTGAAAACGTAATGGAGGGTTGAGTGGGAGATGGAGATAGTTAATTGGTACAACATAAGTAGAAATAATGAATAAGATCTCCTGTTTAATAATACAATAGAGTGACTATAGTCGATAATAACTTAATTGTACATTTTAAAATTACTTAGAGTATAACTGCATTGTTTGTAACTCAAAAAATAAATGCTTGAAGGAATGGATACCCCATTATTCATGATGTGATTATTTCACATTGCATGCCTGTATCAAAACATTTTGTGTATCCCATAAATATATACACCTACAGTGTACCTACAAAAGTATTTTAAAGTAATGTTTAAAAATTAATGAAAATTTTTAAGAAATAAAAGTTATACCAAAGGAAAGAAAGAAGTATAAACTTTTAGGCCCAGCCTTACAGCTACTGAATCAGAAGCTCTGAGGGCAAGAGTAAGCAATTTGAGTTTTAACAAACTCTCAAGGCAATTGTAATTCTGATGTACAGTAAGGTTTGAAAACCACTGTATAGGTCAGTTTTTAAGCAATAAAGCATTAGGAAGTGCTGATGAATTTTCAGGGAGTGAATTATGTTATCAACCACTTAGGATAGTTGTAGTAGATCTTCCAGTTGCTCTGAGTATGGGTTGTTAACAGTTCACAACTGCACTCTGCTCCTGAGACTTGTTCTCAGCTTTATGAGATGTGGCTTACCTAAGAATGCCTGGAAGGCTATGCCTTTTTCAAAAACAATCTACAGCCAATGACTGCATGATGTGGAGAAATAAAAGGCTAGTCTGATTACTTAAGATAGAAAAGCTTTATGGTATGCTTCATGTTCCAGAGCTCCCCACAGGGTCAGCTGAACACACATATTTGCCTGATGTCTTTCTCTGTTCTTTCCTACTTTTTTCAATCCTTTCCAGGTTTCTCCTAAGAGCACTCCCTCAATAAATTACTGGTACAGGCTGTGTTTAGGGAACCACAACCAAAGACAGTGTTACATAGTAAGAGAATGCATAGTAAGAGAATACACACACACACACACACACACACACACACACATTGAAATTCAATACAACATAACGTATTCACATGGGTAGGGAGAAGGGAAATTTCTCAGACTGCCATCTTGCATTGCCAGGAAAATATCTTTTCAATTTACAATAAACAATAATTTCCATTCCATTTCTCACCATACACCAGAAAAGAGGAGACTCCAAACCCAAGCCACAGGTCAGGAGCTGTGTGCTCCTTTGCAGAGAAAGACAGATATTCTTGGAGATAAGGAAGGGAAAGAAAGACTGGCAAAGTGAGGAACTGGAACAACCCACCCAGTGATAGAGAATTATCAGGAAATAGATGCTGCAAGGAGGAGAAGTCATAGAAGCCAAAGGAAGGACCTTCAGTAAAGGCCAACCATGGGCTTCCCTTCTTCCTTCTCTATCTTCATCCTCTTCTTTTTGTGGCTCTAGGGGCTCCTGCTAATGCAAATTACTAAGGCCATATTAAGGCATTTGATGGTCACATAGTTTTTCTTCCAAGAGCTTCTGCTTTCCTTTCCACTTGTGATAATTAATTTTATGGGTCAATTTGAATGAGTTAAAGGGATGCCCAGACAACTGGTAAAACGTTATTTCCAGGTGTGTCTCTAAGGATTAGTATTTTTAAAAGAGATTAGCATTTCAATCAATAGACTGAATGAAGAAGACCCTCTCTCCAATGTGGGTGAGCATTATCCAATCCCCTAAGGATCCAGAGAGAACAAAAAGATGAAGGAACAGCAAATTATTTTCTCCTTCAGTTGGGACATCTATCTTCTCCTGCCATGTGATATAGGAACGCCTTGTTCTTGGAATTTTGGGCTCACGCTGAATTATTTTACAGCCTTTCCTGGTTCTCCAGCAGATGGCATATTGCAGGATTTTTCAGCCTTCATCATCATATTGGCCAATGCCCATAATATATCTTCTCATATATATGTATATATGTATGCTATTAGTTCTGTTTCTCTAGATAACCCGGACTAACACAATTCTCCATTGGTGGGTTATCCAGAGAAACAGATTGCTTTTCTCTGGATCAAAGCAATGATGGCTTCTAATTAGGATCTCTTTCCAGTTTGTTCAAATGAAGTATGGGAATCCAGTCCATCAAGCTTATTCCCTTTTCCTGGTGTTCAAGTAAGCACATATAACTTTCAAAAACATTTTGGATATTTTTTCTGTTAACACAATATAAAAATAGACCAGGGAAATGTATTCAATTTGAATGTGTCTCCACCACCAGCACCAGCAAAGAGAAGGACTTTTTTCCCACTACACTAGATCCTGAAAGTATAAATGATTGAAGACTCTACAGCTATCATACTGCCATATATGGATAAGATGGGTTTCCAGAGACTATACAAGGATTCTGAGAATAATGGTAGGACTAAAAGTAAAACATTTATTTATTTCAGAATTTAGCAGTGTCTGAAACAAAGTCTACCCTGAATATTTCAATGTGAAATGTGAAATTCCCATTTCTGCTTTAAACCACTTTGAAACTGTTTTTCTATCATTTTTCAACAGAGACACCTAGCTAATATAAAATACCATATCTTTTTCAGAAAGTAAATATTTATTAGAATCTCACCTTCTCTAGGCTTTCCTCTTTTGCTGAAGGATCTTTAAATATCTTTACCTTCTTCCTTTTATTCATTTACGATATTGCCAAAAATGTATCCCAATGAATATTAGTTTGGGGTGTTGATCATACAAAATGTAAAAGATTAGAGAGGCTCTGTGACCATACAAATTTGGAAGTTACTATCTTCTACAAACTTTAACCAGTTTTTTTACTGCAGGACTTCTCAGAGACTTTAACTTGTGTTTTACAAGCTAAATCTCTAGGAAAGAGTAATACTAGGCCTAACTGTCCCAATTTGTTTGGCTTTGAAAATCTTATTTTTGTTGAGAAACCATGGGACAAGATTATATGTAGTACATTTTAGAAAACTGAGATTTAGATAGAATTCTAGACCTTTACTATTTCAAATTGTTTAGGACTTGGGGGCCTTTTGACTCTACCACATAGGCCTTTTGGCCATTCTATCTAGTGAACCCCAGAAGAGCTCTATGGGAGAGCTTCTTTGGAGACCAGGGTGAAGGAGAACGCTAAACATAGGAGCAGTGTAAATAATTGTGCTTTCCCCTGTGCCAGCATGGAAAAAGGTTTCCTCATCTTTGGACAGACTGTAGGTCTCCATTGTACCATGGTCATTTTTATTTTTATCACTGCATGTGGTGCCCATTTGTTAAATTTAAGGTAATATCTCTATGAAAATATCTGAAACACATTTATTAACTTAAAAAAACACACTCAGAACATGAAAAGTACTATGCCAATTAATTATCTTGAATACATCTGAGCAGAACAGATTTTAGAAAGTCACTTTTAAGGTTTTGGCTGTATTTCCTGAAATGTTTTTGATGGGATTTTAATGTTTTAAAAGTCTGACAGCTGCTCCTGAAAATGGAATACTGTTTGTCAGCAAGCTACAGCTAACTCATTTTGATAAATAGGTAATTTGTTCCCTTAGAAAACAGTTAAAAGCATTCACTGACATTTGAGTAGAAAGGAAACACAGGCAATCTGTGGTAGGGGGAGGATCAAATCTGGCACACCAACCCATTCCAAACTCTGGGAAGGTGAAAAAGACATTGGACACACAAGGGAAGGTTGCTCTTGTGTCTCTAGTGAAAGGGATTAAATTGCAAGTAATTCTCTTTTACCACCTGACATAGTAAAAAGATGCTATAATACAGAAAGCTGGTTCCTTTGTGCCATGATTTAAATGTTTTTGACTTCTCTAAAATTCATGTTGAAGCTTAATTCCCAATCCAACATTAGTAAGAGGTGTGACCTTTAGGGGGTGATTGAGTCATGAGGGCTCTGCCCTCATGAATGACAGTAGGTGCCCTAATAAAAGGGCTTGATGGAGGAAATTCACCCCATTTTGCCCTTCCATCCCATCTGTCATGTGATGATACAGTGTTTCCCCCTCCAGAGGACACAGCATCAAGTTGCCCTCCTAGAAGCAGAGAGTAGCCCTCACCACACATGATGCTGGAGTCTTGATCTTGGACTTCCCAGGCTCCAGAACTGGGATGAAATAAGTCTCTCTGTTTTATAAATTACCCAGTCTAAGGTATTTTGTTATACTTACATAAATGGACTGACACTCTGTGTGACTTTTTGCATTTACTTTAAAGGGACATAATATCCACAGCCTCTTTCTAGATCTCATGCCTTCATGTATTAAGAAATGCCAGACATTTTCTTCCAAGGGCCTGTCTGTCAAGGCAACTCCTCTTCTAATAATCCACTGATGCAGCTAGCAGTTTCCCGGACCAGGTTAAAGACTTATTTTTCTCAAGCCTTTGATACTCCCGATTGTCTATCTATTCCCCATGTTAATCATACAAACACACACCATCAATTTCTGGTCAAGAAAACAAAAACCATCATAACATTTCAAAAACAGAGGGTTTCATACAAGGAACTGGGTACAAAGGGCATTGTATGACTGAAAGAATAGCCCAGGGAGGAAGCTGCTGCCACTCTAAGGCCAGAAGAAAGGGAGGAGGCAGAGCTATAACAACCTATGAGCTTGGACCAGGAGCCACATGCAGTTGGTTTTCAGGATTCTGAGGAGGGAGCACAGGTGGTTCCTTATGAGAAAGTATGAAGACACAGGTTCCTAAAGTACTGAAAGTAATCAGATATTGCAGCCAACAACCGCTGCTAGGGGCAACACTATTTCTGGTCCTACAGTGTAAGAACAGGCAAAAGGATAATGTCCCTTCTCCCCTGCACCCACTTTCCCATCTCTCTATGGTACCCCTATTGGCAGGTTCTATAAAAGAACCACCAAGACAAAGGAGTCTGGAAAATCTCTTTTGCGGGGCCCCACAGCAGTATCAAACAATGGGCATAAGAGAGTTGACCTGGAGCTGAAAGAAATTGTTAAATAACCAGCCCCACACCAAACTTTCTCTCTCCTTCATAGCTAGATCTACTCTCTTCCCTCCTGGTCCAAATCTAAGCAAAAGAATAGAGGTAGAGGGTTTCCCTTAGTACCAAACATTTAAGTGAATTATCCTGGGTCACAGTGCCACTGTCATAGTGATAACGACATCCCCTAAGGAAAAAAGTGACTGACTTTGGGCAAGATGTATAAACTCATTGGGCATTATTTTGTTTTTTTTTTTCTTCTGGGATAAGTATAACTACCTTGGAAAGTAGAATCAAGTGCACAAATAGGTAATCTAAATATGGGGCTTAGCATAGTGCCAGAGCCATGATAGACGCACAGCAAACAGTTGACTTCCTTCTTTCCCTTCCTTATTCTCCATTCCTTCCTTGTTAAATAAAAGGCTTTGTATATTGTTGCTAGAATTCCAGGCATCAGTGAACGCTTATGAGATCACTGACAGGGAAATGTTTCCTTTTAGATAGAGAAGTTTTACTAATCCAGCAGGCCAGACTCTTGTGAGTTCTATAGAGGAGATATACAAATTGCCTACAAGAATAAATCTATTGGCTGGGTGTGGTGGCTCATGCTTGTAATCCCAGCACTTTGGGAGGCAAAGGCAGGTGGATCACTTGAGGTCAGGAGTTCAAAACCAGCCTGTCCAACATGGCAAAACCCCATCTCTACTGAAAATACAAAATTAGCCGGGCATAGTAGTGCATGCCTGTAATCCCAGCTACTCAGGAGGTTGAGGTAGGAGAATCGCTTGAAACTGGGAGGCAGAGGCTGTAGTGAGCCAAGATCGTGCCACTGCACTCCAGCCTGGGCAACGAGAGCAAAACTCCATCTCAAAAAAAAGAATTAATCTATTGTAAGGATACATGGGAAATAGAAAAAGAGGACTTAGCAGAACAATTTCCTGCTCAGAAATGTGTAACAAATTTCATAAGACATTGGGAAATTCTACCTAACTTTACTAGGGACAAAAGCCTGTGCTTTCACTTTCTACCTTTTCTTTGCTCATCTGGCATTTGTGTTTTCCAAAACTTGTGAATTTGTATGGGCTCTTTTGTCTGACTAAATATGAAGCATTGCTACTGAGCAGAGTTCACATAATTACATCAAAGATTACTGGCCTCCCAAACCCAGCCCACATGTGGTTGATTCCAAAACATATACCTCCCCCTTCCCAATCACCATGCTACAGCTAACACAGCAAAATTGAAACTGGTCTGTGAAAGGCCATCTAATCCATTCACCTTAAAAAAAAAAATTAAGCATTTCTCGTAAACCAGATCTCACTGGCTCTTTTCTTCTACCCTGATAAAAAGAAACATTTTCTTCTACTCTCCCTTTATAATAAAATTACCCTGTCTGAAAACCATTTTATCATTGACTGGGGCTTCATAAAACATTCTGAGCAGTGATATACCAAAAGGCCACCAAGGTAAGTAAGATTTATAAAATGAAAGATACTTTGTCTTCCAGCCATGTCATCACATGGATCTCAGATGTGGAAAACAAAGAAGAGGAGAAGGGACTAATGAATGCCTCTATTTCTAAACTGAACAATTTAAATGAATGTGATATGACTTACAAAAATAGAGAAAATAGTTCACTTGCGAGGCAAGTGAAAATAGAAACAGAGACTTACAGAAATAGAGAAAATAAGGTTCACTTGCGATGCATTACTTGTAAAAGCGGAATAAGGTGCTTGTGAATTATCCAAATACATGTTTAGGCATAGAGAGATGATAGCTTAAAATCAGAAAATAAATGAGTTATTTTTAATATAGACATTCCTAAACTTTTGGTTTATAGATCACTTTGAGCAACTAATGATAGCTATGGACGATCTCCTCTGGAAAAAAAAAAGAAAAGAAAGAAAAATGTATGGATGCATATATAGCCAAATTATATGTACCCCTTTAGGAGATTTCCAGAACTCCCAGGTAAAGTTCTTCCCTCTCCACCTCTCTGCTCCATCTAGTGAAAAAAACTTTAATAAAAAAGTCTGAGTGCTAAGCCAGTAAGGCATTAGGACTTAACACTTCTTCATCTTGCAGTTCACCTTCCTTAACCCAAACAAGCTAAAATTCTGTGTGTACCAAACAGCTTCTTTCCAAGCAATACTTTTGGGAGAAAATAAGAAACAAAGCAGGGCAATTCAATGATAAGAGTTTCTAACCATTGCTATCAAAAGACCCAAGGTGTTCATTTTCTCAATTACTGTAATGCTCATTTTCTTGTTGGATGGGCAAAGACTCCTAAGCAAACCTTGGGGCTAATTGTGTATATCCTGGCATTTATAGTGTGTTCCAAGCCTAGAGGCAGCAATTAGCAATTATATTCCACTGATTAATGTGCAATTGTAAATTTATGGGCTTGATGGTCCAAAGAGGCTCCCTGCTATGTGAGATAATGAATAGGAAATTGTCAAAATAATCAGCCAAGTCAGAGCTCAAAAGTCTACCTGCGAGTTGAGAATAACGAAAGAAAACACACACACACACACACACACACACACACACACACACACACACGTCTGTCATTTAACAGAATTCAAGTTTGAAAGATGAAGTGTTGGAATGGAACAGCATAATGAAAATATTCCTTGTTGTTATTTTTGTTTCATTTCACTTACCAGCCAGTGATGGTAGTGAATATGAATACAGTGCTACTTCTCTCAGATCCGACATCAGGATATCAAGACTTATTTCACCAGCTGCTGGAAGTAGTGCTATCTCTGTGGTCAGCCCTATAGAAAATTTTCCATCCGTGGAGAAAGCTGCGTTCTCCATGGTCAGGCTAACTTCCCAGGGAGGAAAGGAAGCAGCGAATATTCAGTGACTAATCAATGACAGATTACAAAGACCTGAAGCTTCTCTTCATAACAGGACACAAACTGGAAGGGCCAACTCAGCCTCAAAGCCCCTCATGGTGTTGGCTGAAATTTTGGCTGACACTGCATTGCTAATCAGCTTCTCCCTCTGCCCAGCCCTAGAAAACTTCCTAGTAAACCTCCTCTACACTGCTTGCTATTTGAGTCTGCTTCCCAGAGAATCCAACTTGCAAAAGTGATTTTGCAAGCGAATCCAACTTGTAAAACTGTCAAAGGTCACTGCAAAGCAATGTTCTTAACACAAGAAATAGCCCATTTAATTTGGTTTAACAAATATTTTTTCTTTGCCTACTCTACTCTGTGTAAAGCAAGTCTGAAAACACATTGATTATGTAAAGTGTTTTGTTGTTTGTTTTTTGTTTAGTTTTCTTTCAAAGAATTTGTTTTGTTGTTTCGTTGGTTGCTTGGTTGATTCTTTTGAGTAAATCTCCCTCCTTTTGGATTTTCTCTATACTATAAAAAAAAATTATAGGCTTTAAAAAAAATTCCCCAAAGGAAAGCTGTTAATGATAAAAGTGAAAAATATTTCTATGTTACATTTGAACTGCATAATTATGTGTATAGTTTGGCTACAGATTCTAAAAGATCAGAGGAAGGCATAAAAGGACATTATAGATTAATATAGTTTGGACATCATGCCCCTACTTCCAAATCTCATGTTGAATTATAACTCCCAGTGCTGGAGGTGGGGCCTGGTGGGAGGTGTTTGAATAATGGGGATGAATCCTTCTTGGCTGGGTGCTGTCTTTGTGATATTGAGTTCTCACAAGGTCTGGTCTTTTAAAAGTGTGTGGGACCTCCCCTCTCCACTCTCTCTCTTTCTTGCTCCTGCTTCTGCCATATTATGTGCTCTGTTCCCCTTTTGTATTCTACCATAATTGGAAGATGCCTGAGACCTCCCAGAAGCAGATGCTGCTATGCTTCCTGCATAGCCTGTAGAACCATGAATCAATTAAACCTTTTTTCTTATAAATTTCTTCATAGCAGTACAAGAATGACCGAACACTTGGTGTGACGTAAATATCATTATAAGTTATCAATACAATAAAGACAACCACATTCTTCATTAACTATAAAGACAGAGAGTGGTGAAATGTATGAATTATATATAGTAAAGGATGGCCCACTTTTCATGTGTTATATGGACATAGTTCCAAATAGTGAAAATGGACCCCACCTTAAGCAGACCTGATATCTGAAAACCCAGATTATTATAAAGGATAAATTAGGGACTAATTTTTAAAAGAATTCCCTACAGGGTTTACAAAGTATTTTATTAAAAACATGTTCCAAATTTTTTAATATATTATATTCAGGGTTTTTTTCAGTGTATTGTTAAGATCTGTGTTTTAGTATTTGGTGCTTTCTTTTTTATTTCTGTCTTCTGGAAATATTATAATTTGTACCATGGTTTCCAGTATTTTATGCTATACTTAATATTCTCCTGCTATCTATCAGCAGTGTGATCCTAGGTGTGTTATTTACCCATCCAAAGCTTTAATTTCCTCTTCTGTAAAATGAAGTTCAGAATAGATAAGAGCTGTTGAGAAGACTGAGAACTGTGTGAGGAAATGGAGAAAATGGCTAACACAGTCCACAATGATTATTATTTGTTGTCAGTAATGCAAAGGTTTGATGAAATTTCCCAAACAGAAATTTTAAAAAGGGTATGCCCAAATAATGGAATGAGTTAGAATACACCCAAATCCCTTAGTTTACATGGCTATATATATTTGAACATAAAGAGAGTATTTTTAAAAATAAACCTTTTAACTCTATATTTACAAATAATGCTTTGATGCCGAACAACTTTTTATCCCTTCTTCAAAATAGACTAAGAAAAAGAAAACTGTTTTTCAGGTAAAGAATATTTACATGAGTCCTCTCTACCCAAATACATAATACCCCTTTTACATTTTGGTGCATAAAAAGAAGGCTTTATGAAAAGAGGCAACAGTTTCGCTAAGGACCCAAGTATTTTGTACTATAAGAATCTAGCAAGCGTGATAGGCCTTAAATAATCTATCTAGAAGAAACTGTGCTGTGTTTAGTAAATAATTTTGACTACTAGGATCATTTGCTTTAAAGCTGAATTTGCTTAAAAGCCTCAGGCACAATTTTAGCAGTGTCCCAAAGCACTGTAATTGGGCAATTAGTGCTTAATGATATAGAAGACGGGTGCAGCACTATCTCACATAAAATTGAAAGGAAGGTATTGGTTGAGCTATTAAAACCATGGAAGCATGAATTTTCTGCTGTCAGCATTGCAGGGTGTGTGTGTGTGTGCATGTGTGTGTGTGTGTGTGTGTGTTAACATATAGCAATGAAAACATACTTTATCTGAAAGTAATCAGTCAGCATTTAGAAGAAAAGATGGAAAAAAAAATGAGAAAAGAGGAACTTGAGTTTTCATGTTTAATGAGAAATCCAGTTGAGTGTATAGCAGGTTTATGTGCTTGGTGAGCTTTCCTTTACTATTTCCTAGTCCTGTTTTATGTGTGATATTAGAGTTAAGTATGTTTTAGAGTTTTACAGTTTTAAAACTCTTTCAGTTTAGGACTTTTCTCCTTTATGAAGGTCAAGAGTTCTGTAAAGTTTGGAAATGTTAGGAAATTGTTTCTTTATTCAAACTCTACTTCCACAAGTCCTATGTTGTGACGTTATGAAATAATTCAATTAAATCAACATTTGAGTGTCATGCTGTCTGCTAGGCACTAGGAACATAGAAATGACAGCATGTGCAAAGTAGAGGTATTCACTATGGCATTCCTAGCAATGAGTTTTTATTATAATTATAACCCTTTATGTAACTAGTTTGTGTAAAATTGGGTGATTCTTTTGCAAGGCTAATGTGAAGTGACCTTTCATACATGAATTGCTCTGAATAGTGACATAAAACAAAAGCAACAATTTATATGAACTTTATTTAAAAAACAAAAGAACTACTTTTCTCATGAGAGCAAACTGGTTCTCAGGCATAATTCAGACTAATCTTGGTTTAGAATCCATAGCAGAGATAGGCAGTAGGACTGAAAATAAAATGAACCTTTTACCCAAGTGGTGAACATAATACTTAGTAGATAGTTTTTTGACATGCCTGCTTCCCCTTCTGCCTTGGTTGTAAGCTTCCTGAGGGCTCCCCAGCCATGCAAAACTGTGAGTCAATTAAACCTTTTTTCTTTGTGAATTACCCAGTCTTGGGTATTTCTTTATAGCAATGTGAAAATGAACTAATACAACATGCATTTAGAAATAGAAAATACGTGACAGAGACCAAACAAAGTGCTTCCTTCCCTAACCCTTTCCACCTGTTGATCTTCAGGTGTAGGGCTAGGATGTTGATTATCCATCCATCACAGAGCCAGAAAGACTCTCTGGATAATGGCCAAATATATGTCATGGCCTTATGCTTCCTTTAAATTTTTAAAAAAATCCTTAAATTTTTAAATTCAGGAGGGACACATATAGGTTTATTACATGGATAAATTGTGTAGTGCTGAGGTTTGGGCTTTAATTGAACCTTTTACCCAGGTGGTGAATACTTAGTAGATAGTTTTTCAACACTTCCCCCACCCCACTTCCCCCTTCTGAAGTTCCTAGTGTCCACTGTTCCCATCTTTAGGTCCATGTTTCCAATGTTTAACTCCTACTTATAAGTGAGAATATGTGATATTTAGTTTTCTGACTCTGCATTAAATCATTTAGGCTTATGGCCTCCAGCTGCATCCCATGTTGCAGTAAAAGATATAATTTTGTTCTTTTATGGCGACATCAATTCCACAGTATCTATGTACCACATATTCTTTATCCAGTCCACTGTTGATGGGAACCTATGTTGATTCCCTGCCTTTGTTACTTTAAATAGTGCTATAAAAAAGATGAGAGAGGAAGTGTCTTTTGATAGAATTCCTTTTTGTTTGGGTATATACCCAGTAATGGATTGCTGAGTCAAATGGTAATTCTATTTTTAGTTCTTGAAGAAATCTCCAAACTGCTTTCCATAGTGGCTGAACTAATTTACACTCTAACCAAGAGTGTGTAAGCATTCCCATTTACTTGCAACCTTGCCATCATATGTTATTTTTTGATTTTATTTAAAATAGCCATTGTGATTGGTATGAGGTGGTATATCATTTTGGTTTTGATTTCCATTTCTCTGATGATTAATGACAATTAGCATTTTTTCATGTTTACTGGTGGCTTGCATGTCTTTTGAAAAGCATTTGCTCATGTCCTTTGCCTACTTTTTAATGAGGTTGCTTGCTTTTTCTTGTTGATTTTCTAAAGAATAATAGTCCTTTTTCAGATGCACAGATTGCAGATATTTTCTCCCATTCTGTAGCTTGTGTGTTTACTCTTTTGATAGTTTCATTTGTTGTACAGAAGCTCTTTAGTTTAATTGGGTTTCAATTGTTAATTTTTGTTTTAGTTGTGTCTGCTTTGAGGGACTTAGTCATAAATTCTTTGCCTAGGCTAATATCCAGAAGAGTATTTCCTAGGTTTTCTTCTAGAATTTTTATAGTTTGAGGTCCTACAATTAAATCTTTAATCCATCTTGAATTAGTTTGTGTATATAGTGAGGGATAGGGGTTGTCCATATTTCTTAAACATCCTTCTAGTGCCAAAGTCCAAATTCCTAGTCTGATTTTTTTCATTAATTAGGTTTTTTCAAACAAATTTTTAATAAAAAGATTGTTTTCTTTCTCTGAGTGACAAGGACAAGTAAGTACATATAGAGAGTGGATATATTCCAGTGGAAAAGCTAATGTGTACCTCATACCATCCCTTGAGATTCAGATCATTTTCAAACAAAGGTGTAATATAGTTTTGTGTCAATGTCAAGGCCCAAGCTCAAGATTAAAAGTTGAATTGTCCTCCAAATGACTATCTCAGAGGATTAAACATCTCAACCAGCAGTTTATTATCTGAAATCTCTGGACTTCAGGGAAACTAGTTTGTCAAGAGTGCCCCAAAATAGTGTGAAAAATATTGTAAATATGAGCATTTTTCTGGGAAGAGAATCCACTTCTGTCATCAGGCTCTCAAAATGCCCTGAGACACACACCAAAAAAAAGGGTAAGAATTATTGCCTTAGGCTAAATAAGTATGAGAATTTCAGACCTGTTAAAAATCCTGTAAAAATTGCATTTTTAATCTGCCTTTATCCTGTAAAGGACAAATTGGCAAACAATCAGCAAAGGTTGCTTTTCTCTTATGTAAGTATTTTTTTTTAACTTTGGCTTGGCTCTGTAATTTCGAGTGGTGATGAAAAATTATGCATTGAATTGAATCAGTGAGTAGTTCTTCAAACACTCTATACAATTCAAACTCTAACTCATGCCATTGCTCAATTGGGCTTTTATTTCTTGGCACAAAAATATGAATATGATGGGTTTTTTTTCACCCCACATTTAAGATTAGAATGTTTTAAAAATGATTTCTCTGACTGATGCACACTGGAATTTTAATGAATTTTTAAAAATATAAGCTCCTGACTTCCCTAGCAAAGAAAGCATGACAGTAATCAGAGATTCCAATTAATAAAGCTGTCTTCATCGCTTCGGTTTAATCTTGTCAAAGCATTTGTGAATGAAAGTTAAAATGAAGTCATTTTGGATTAGGAAAAACATTTCTTTCCTTTTTGAAGTCATTTCCTTCTTTTCTAATATATGAAGCTTCACAGAGCCTGAAAATTATCATTATACCCCAAGGCAATGAGTTTTAAAAAGAAAATATTTTCAAATTAAATATAAGGAAGAATACCTCTACAATGTAATGTTTGTCTTTAAAATAACGACTTCTGTAGTTATGGCAGCAATAACTAACATTGGTATAGGACTTTCCTGTAGAAAAGTTTTTTGATGACAAAAAAAGACCAAATCTTTATCTTTGTCTCCAATCTTCCTCTGAATTTCTACACATAATGACAGCTATTGATTATATACATTTTCACCCTGTGTGTTCCATAATCACCTCAATCCTCAATATGTACAAAGCCAAGCAAGGATATTTTTCGAATCAGGCTTTCTACTTTTCCCGCATTCCCAATCTTAGGAAAGACATCACCCTACCTAACCATTCGTACCAGTGGGAAAGGATTCTGGACTCCTTTCTTCCTTGCCTCCACATTTTATCAGTCATTCAGTCCTGTCAAGTCTATCTTCTGAAACATATAACTTATCTTTCCCCTCTCCTACTACCTTTAACTATAGTGACATCTTCCTGACTACTCTCCCTACTTCTACCCTCACCAATGTCCAACCTATTTTTCACAATATTGACAAAGCAATTCTTCCAAAAAATATGTTGTGATGACAAATGCTCCTGTGTTTAAAATCCCTCAGTGGCTCCTATTAATTTTAGAACAAAATCTTAACCCTATAACATTATAAAAGACTCTTGCCTACCCTTTCAAATTCATCTCTCACTGTTCCTAAACACATCTTGCAAACTAAGCATACTTTATTTTCCTATTACATTACACTTGGCCTCACCTCTTTGTCTTTGCATATGGTGATTCCTCTGCCTAGAACATTCTTCACCATATCCAACACTTTTTAAATAGCAAAAGATAGAAAATAAACCAAATGTTAAATAACTGGAACATCCACATGATAGGATACTATACAGCTGTAAAATGTGAAAAGAGCAAGGTACAGAGCAATGTACATGATCTACCTTTTGTAAAAAAAGAAGAGGAATACAGGATAAAGATAGAGATAGATGATGATAGACGATTGATTGATTGATTGATTGACAGACAGATATAGAATAGCTTTATTGAAAACCCTGAGAGAATAAAATAAAACAAATAGAAAGAATTAACTATTTTCTATCTATAGAAGAAGGGTAGAAGAAATTAGGATGAAAGCAAAAATTCTCTCTACTTTGTAATATTCTTTTTGTGTTGCACTCATATAATTGTTTTTAATAATCAAGAAAAAAAGGTTAAATCCCCCAAAAGTATAGAAAAATAATAAAACAAATAAATGTAACTATATATCAAGATGACAGCATAACACATAGAGAAAATAATTATTTCAACTAACACCAGTATTTTGCCTATGCATTTTTCAGTGAGATATATTCTATGGACAAAAAGGACAAGAAAAAAGAAATCTTTAACTCTATTCAGCAGTCTTTTATTAATAACTTTTTTTTGTAAAATAATGAAAATGAGTAATTTTGTAAAAGTTGATAGAATCTAATATGAATTATATTTATAAAATCAAATACTTTATGAAAAATCTCTTAAATTTGAATCAGAAAATATCACTGTACAATAATGATTTTCCCTCTTTATGGAAACATTGTTTCCTTGTCTTATTTATTTTTTTAAAATGATAGAAGCAATGGAAAAATGGTAGCAATACCCAGTCCTATTTCTAAGATTATAATTTCTAAATAAGTTCTAATAAAGGGAACGTTCTTTCAAAACATCTGATTCTAAGCTTAGGAAACAAATGTTCACAAGGAGCCTGAAAACATCTCTGTGTGCCAGTAAGCAAAGATATTGTCTCAGTCTATTCAGGCTTCTAAACCAAAATACCATAAAGTGATGGATTATAAAACACAGAAAGGTATTTCTCACAGTTCTGGAGAATGGGAGGTCCCAGATTAAGGCACTGGAAGATTTGGTGCCTGCTGACGGCTGTCTTCCTGGTTTATGGATGACGTCATGACTCTGTCTTGTCACATGGTGGAAGAGATCTCTTGAAAAGCACACTATCCCATTCATTCAGGTTCCACCCTCATGACCTAATTGCCACTCAAGGACCTTACCTTCAAATATTATCACACTGGGGATGAGGTTTCAACATATGAATTTTGGGGAACATAAAAATACAATCTATTGCAGATACTATCGAAGTAGAACAAGATCATGCCAAAGGAACAGAGGAGTTATGCCCCCCCCCCACTGGCCAAAGGTGGGCCAGTATTAACAGCCAAAAATGATTTTAAAATGTTGATTATGTAAAAGACATGGTTCAGAATAATATAAAGAAGGAAAGGATTAGAAAAGTAGAAGGAGATAAAGCAGGATTAGAATGCAGATAAGAGAAGAGAAAGAAAGAGATAGGAATGTAAGACAGTGAAGAAGGAAAAAGAAATAAAACAAAATTTATTGGACAAGATTTTAGGTTGTTAGGGTATAAACTTTTACTCACGTAAGAGGATAATTAAAGGGAAAAAAAACAGCATTTATCCTACCTTTTGGTGTAAAATGTATTATAAGATAACAAAATGTTACCAGTAAATGAGAGAAAACATTCAATACAGAAGTTCAAGTAATGTATGCTCAAGAAATAACAGAATTAAGAAAATAATCAGTTTACAATCCTTAATGACAATGGTCATTAATAAATCTTAAAACCTTAAGGCATAAGGCTAGTAAAAAATCACACACTCTCGCCATCTTAATTTACTAATATGCTACAAGTGAGATAATCAGCATTGTTTGATTCTTGGTGTAAAGCACTATGAGAGACTTAGCACTAACTACAAAAAATTCTTGACCCTTCCCTCTAAAAAACAATACTGAATCTTAAAAAGCCTTTATTCTAGTTTTCAGTCTATAGAGGTAAACTAATATAATACATGATATTATGAGAATTATTTATTTCACCAAATTTAGATCAGGGGTATCGTAGGTTGGATTCCATTAAAATAAAACCTTGAGAAAAGGTTTATAGGTTATTTGTTGGATACCACTGGCAGAGAAATGAGGAAGCAATATAAGCAAGGAAAAATAAGGAAGCCACTATAGAAGTGTTATTGAGCAGATGTACTGCTGCAAGTCACTTGGGTTAAGTCCCACTAAGGAACTCTGAAATACAGAGTAGAACATATCTCAGAGTTATCCTAAATGAAAGAGAGATCTAGATTATTTATTTACTCCTATCCGTCATTAGTTGGAGGCTGTTGAGGATGGGTGAAGACAGAGGGAAGTGTTAACTAAGGCATGAATGTTGGCATGGCTGGTGGTGAGGAAAGGCAACAAAACCCAAAGGCAGAGTGACAGTTGCAATTTTTTTGGAAGCCATTAAGTTATTCATGGGAACAGTGAATGCCACAGAAATATGATAGGCAATAACAGTATTTGCTACAGTGAAATAATCTATAGGAAAACTGACATTTCAACCAAACTATGGGGGAAGGGAGTGAGATAAAGGCACTATACCAGATTAAAAGAGACTTTAAAAGTACTTCAGTGAAATAACCAAATCAGCAAGTGTTTGTTTGAATACTGATTTATATAAAACAAAATATATCAAGACAATTTGGAGAATTTATATATGGAAGCTCATCCCCAGGCAGATTCTGAGGATGAAAAAAGTAACTTAATTGGGCAAGCTTTATATCATTTTTAAACCTCAAATGTATTTTAACCTCCTAATATATTGTTATTTCCTAGTATTAGAATATACCTCTATATGCCTACTAATCCAGATCTATCAGGCAGAACTTTTTGATTTATGGTGAATTGTTTTTCTCTCCTAACCAGAAAATAAGCTATATGGAAATAGATGTTACTGACATTTTTATAGACATATCCTAAGCACCAGAACAATGCCTAGCACATAAAAACTACTCATTACAAATAACGTTGAAAGAATAAATGCATTTGGGGATTAAAATATCATTCATAGTTACGGCAGCCAAAATGTTGTTTAATGGAAATAAACTAGCACTGTTACGATGAAGTGATCCTTTAAAATTTACATTTAATTGGAAAATCACTCTTCCTTCCAAAACCCAAAATAAAATATGCAACTTTCCTACCACCATTCCCTGATTAAAAAAAAATAATGCAGAACAAAGAAAGAAAAAAATACCTAGAGAGTGGGGTCATAGTACCATAAGAATAGAGCAAGAGTCATTTTTGTCGTTCTCCAGGAGTTTGTAGTTAGTAGCAGATGTTTTGCAGGACATATCCAGAACACGTATGTCCCATTTTATAATATTACAAAGACTCACTATTTAAACAGAATGTGGTGCTATGACACAATTATCTGGAAAAGGTTAAGATTGATAATAAAAGCAAGAACATTTTAGAGTAAAAAGAGGAAGCTCTACAATAATGTTCCAGGAAAAGAACTAAAGAAAATTCTTTTATTTTGGCTATGTTCCCCATATAATTATTGTACACTACAGTCAGGAGACACTTGGGGTTTATTATGAATTATCTTACATACAATTAAAATTAAGTAAGCATATTTGTCGCAAATGACTAAATTTAGGACTAGGGTGTTTGTTTTAAAAAATAACTTGGGCATGTTGCTATCTTGAAGCAGAACCAACAACTAGAGAGTGTCCTGTCTTGCAGCCAGTAACCTCTGACCACCTCTATATCTGAGGCCCTGCCATTATGGTAACTGCAGCACCAGTAAGCCAGCTATCTAGAACCTAAGCCTAAAGAAATGACCACATTACCTGAACCCACCAGGCATCCTATCCTTCAGAGAAACAGGCAGACCTGCATAGGAAACGGTACCATTGTCCTTACAAATTCCCCAAGCCTAAACCAGTGAGACAATCACAATCAATGCAGATAAAGATTATAGCTGAAGAATCTATAGAAAGTCCACACTATTGAGTCCACCCAGAATCAAAGCCAACACACCATTCTTACCCAAAATCTTGGGACCCATCTACACAAAAAGGCTTTTCCTATTAAAACTACTCCAAAAAAAAAATGGATAAACTGTTTGAGTAGATGTGCAAATATCAACATAGGAAGACAAGAAACATAAAAAATTAAGAAAATGTGATATGCCCAAAGGAAGACAGTGAGTCTTCAGTAACAGAAAAGGCTATGTATGAAATGTCTGGAAAGGAGTTCAAAATAACGATCTTAAGAAAACTCAGTAAGATACAAGGGAATATAAAAAACCCATTCTATAAATAAGGAAAACAATTCATAATCGGAATGAGATTTCAACCAAGAAATAGATATCATAAAAAGGAACCAAAGAGAAAGCAGCATACCAATGGGTCTTGGTTCCTTATTAACTTGCCTCTCTGTGTCTTTTAATTGGTGCATTCAGCCCATTTTCATTCAGGGTTAGTATTGATATGTATGGATTTGATCTTGTCGTAATGATGTTAGCTGGTTATTTTGCAGGCTTGTTTATGTAGTTGCTTTATAGTGTCACTGGTCTGTGTACTTCAGTGTGTTTTTGACACAGGATCCAATGTTCTCTGTACTTAATTTCACTTCCACATGTTTCCTTTCTACATTTTGTGCTTCCTTCAGGAGCTCTTGTAAAGCAGGTCTGATGGTAACAAATTCCCTCAGCATTTGCTTTTCTGAAAAGGACCTTATTTCTCCTTTGCTCATAAAGCTTAGTTTGGCCTGATATGAAATTCTGGGCTGGAATTTCCTTTCTTTAAGAATGTTGAATATTGGCCCTCAATCTCTTCTGGCTTGTAGGGTTTCTCCTGAGAGGTCCACTGTTACTCTGATGGGCCTCCCTTTGTACATGACTCTGACCTTTCTCTCTAGCTGCCTTTTACATTTTTTCTTTCATTTCAACACTGCAGAATATGGTGATTATATGTTTTGGGGATAATTCCCTTGTGGAATATATTAATGGAATTCTGTAATTTTCCCCAGTTTTAATGCTGGCCTCTCTAGCTAGGTTGGGGAAGTTCTCATGGATAATATCCTGAAATACATTTCTAAGTTGGTTCCCTTCTTACCATCTCTTTCAGAGACACCAATGGGTCATAGATTTGGCCTCTTTTAGTAATCCTATATTTCTTGGAGGTTTTGTTTGTACCTTTTCATTATTTTCCCCAAATCTTGTTGGACTGTCTTATTTCAGAAAGGCAGTCTTCAAGCTCTGACATTCTTCCCTTCTCTTGATCTACTCTGCTTCTAATACTTGTGATTGCAGTATGAAATTCCTGTAGGTTTTTCAGTTCTCGCAGGTCGATTACATTCTTTTGTATGTTGGCTATTTTGTCTATCAGATTCTGCATTGTTTTATCATTATTTTTGGCTTCCTTTGACTGAGTTTCAGTGTACTCCTAGAGCTCCATGATATTCACTTGTATCCATATTCTGAATGATATTTGTCATTTCAGCCATCTCAGCTGGTCAGAACCCTTGCTGGAGAGGTGATGCAGTTGTCTGGAGGAAAGAAGGCACTCTGGCTTTCCGACTTTTCAGGGTTCTTGTGTTGGTTTCTTCTTCTCTTTGTGGGCTTACGTCCCTTCCATCTTTGAGGTTGCTGACCTTTGGGTTTTTTTTTTTTATTATTATTATATTTGATGACCCTGAGGGGTTTGATTGTGGTATAAGGTAGATTCAACTGACTAGCTTTGTTTCTGGAAGATTTGGGGGAGGAGGGGGTTGTGCTCAAATCCCAATTTCTGAATGGCATATTATAATTCTGCAGGACTGGTATTGGGCCCTTACTTTGTTCTCTGGATCCTCAAGGTTATGAATCCAATGCACTGGGAGAGCCAAGGTGCTCCCACACTGCTGGTCATTACACTCCAAAGGGTGGTGTTGGCCAAAGTGTTTCATTGTGCAGTGACAGCAGTATGCACTCTTGTTCACGTGTGCCAGCAGCAGTGGTAGCAGCAGCACAGTGGGGTGCCTGCTTAACAGGTGTGGCAGGAGGCTAGTGGGTGTCTGCCTCTCTGCAGGCATTCACCACAGTGGCAGAAGCAATGCAGCTGGGTTGGTAGCAAAGGCACCTGCTGGTGACTGTGTGTGCATTTGTTCTGATAGTGGTGTTGGCTCAGGGATGGGACACTGGTGGGCACAGCTATCTGTGCCTTCTCTGTGTGCCACAAGCAGGATTGGAGGAGGATCTTGTTCTCTGCACCTACTTTCACTCCCCCAGCAGTGTGAGTGCAAGGGTGAGGCACTGGCAGGTGTAGGGCTGACTGAATGTGTGCCTGCCAAGACTCCGCTTCCAAAGGCTGTTGGCAGGGCTGAGGGGATGGGCTTTACCCCCATTGTAGCAGTGGCAGGGCAGGATCACAGTCATACACTGGCAGAACAACAAAAGCAAAAGTCACCCATGCAGACATGTGCCAGCAAAGTGATGTAGGGAGTTGCCATGGGCCCACGAGAAGCTGCAGTGTGGGGAAGATGTGTGTGGGCTGGTGCATGGCCATGGGGGACACCCTGCTGAAGCCCTCCACTGGTTAGGCAGTCCACCAGTCCACCAGTGCAGAAGCTGTGATGCAGGCCCCCAGGGCATCCGAGGCTGCCTTGCAGCCAGGCATGGTCTGACTGGGTTCCTGGGAGAGGCCAGAGACAAAGGGGTGCTCAGGTCAGACCAACTCATCTGATGGGCCATGTCTCCCTGCAGAGTGCAGGACCAACAGTTCTCCTTGGGCATAAGTCTCCTATGTGAACAAGTTGAGCAGAGTGAAGTAGAAGGGTGAGTAATTTTGAATGGGTACAGAGTTTCAGTTTTATAAGATGACCTATCACATGGATGGTAGCAATTGCTTCAAAACACTGTGAATGTATTTAATACCACTAAACTGTCAATTTAAAATGATTGAGATGGTAAATTTTGTTATGTGTACTTTACTACAAAAAATTGGGGAAAAAAAATGTTGTCTTCAAAATGTTGCATCCTTCTGCCTAAAAGTATTCTGATGAGAATCTCCTGCCGGCCCATGAGTACGTAACAGTTGTCAGATTATCACTCTGCCTATAGTTCACTAAAAGCCTAATTAATGTGAAAACTGTGTATCTGGCTTCATTCTTATCACACACACGTTACCTTCAACCTTACATTCTATCTTTAGGATATGTAGAATTTCTCTCAATTCTTTGAACGTAAGTTGTTCTCTTGTCCCTTTACCAGATAGGCAACTCTGATTAACCTTTATGATCAGAGCTATTTTAAAGATGATGGCAGAGACTTTCAGCATACCTCGGCCACTTGGAAACAGCAAGATAGTACATAAAGATCAATTCTGTGAAATTTAGCTCATGAAGTAAAATAGGAATCCACTGGAATTGTGAAGGACACCTCAGATCCCAGAGAGCAGAATACCAGCATATAGCCTCTGTGGTGTTCAGTTGAAAAAAAGTAAGTTAAGCTCCAGTATGTGAGAGAGGAAGACAGCCTCCCTCTGGAACTCTTGTTTCCTCTGGAGATCTGAGCAACCTAGGATGAGGGAAAGCACTTTGTGTCTCCCACACCCTGGAACTAACTTGGGAAGTGGCTAAGAGGCTTAGAGTTGCTGTAAAGGAAAGACACCATGATAACTTGCACACATTTTTAGTCCAGAGTCTCAGTCCAGACCCAGAAGTGAAAGCAGGATGCCATTTTTTAATCTGGATGCATACAGTCAGCCATTCTTTGTCAACACAGTGGTGTGGCTACACAGGCATTTTAGTCTCAGGCCAGAGAATGGAGCACCTGCTCTCAGTGGGGTAAAAACCTCCACAGCCAGAACTCTGGAAAATGTCTCAGCAGTAGAGCAAAAATTGTGTTTTTCCCTATCACAAGCCTAGGGCAGGAGGAGAGCTGCTATAGTCGTAATTTCGCCTGTGTGGCAAGATTTGCTGCCAGCGCCAGCTTGACAACCTAGCACTGATTTGTGTGTCCATTGCTGGATCCCCTAACCTGCTCTCCCAAGATTGTAGCTCATTGGGGCCCTCTCTGTTCCACTCCCAGGCTGAAATCCAGGCATTTGGAGCATCCACTTGCCTGGACCAGCAGCTTAAACTGCCCCACCCTTCTTGGACACAGATCATGGTGCAGGGAGGCTCTGTCTTGTCCACACCCAAGTAGATCTTCAAGCATTCAGAGCACCTGTTTGCCCTGTTCAGCAAACTGAGCCACCTGACCCTTCTTGGACATAGATTGTGACGAAGTGGAGTTTTCTCTTCTTCATGCCCAGGCAGGTCTCTCTCTCCAGGCATCTGAAGCACTCTTTTACTTGGTTCAGCCTCCTGAACTGCCTCACCCTTCTTGCACATACATCTTGGTACAACATGGCTTTCTTGGTCCCCACCCACACAGATCTCCAGGTGTTCAGAGAACCGGCTCACCTGGATTAGCAGGCTAAGCAGTCCCACGTTTCCTGTGAAGATATCCAGGCACACCTCTCTACTACATGCTCAGGCAAATCTCTAGGATTTAGGAGCACCTGTTTTTTGGTCCAGCAGCCAGAGTCATTCTACTTCTGTGCAGAGATCTTGGTACAAAGGGAGCCTCTATACTCCACACACAAGCAGATATCCAGGCATTCAGGGCACCATTCATCTGGATCAGCAACCTGGCCTGCCCCACCCTTCCTGTGCAGAGATCCTGGTACAGGGAGAATCTTTCTGCTTCATACCCAGGCAGAATGCCAGGCATTTGGAACACCCGCTCATCTGGTTCAGCAGCCTGAGCCACCTTACCCTCCTTGAACATAGATCATGGTGCAGCAAGTCCCTCTCTGCTTCATGCCCAAACAGATCTCAGGAATTCAAAGCATATGCTTGCCTGGTTAATAAGCCTGTCACCCAACACTCCTGTTTAGAGATCTTGGTGAAGGGGACCCTCTCTGCTCTATGCCTATACAGAGCTCCAGGCACATAGAGTGTCTACCCTTCTGGATTAGAAGCTTAGGCCATCCTTCAGTTTTGTGCAGAAAACCTGGAGCTGAAGCAGTGTTCCAGCTCCATCCCTAGGCACAACCGTGAGCATTTGGTAGCTGCCCACAGGATTTTCCATGGGTGCTGGTGCCTTTGCCTGCCATTAGGGGACCAATAGGTGGACCTGCCCAGTCATACCCTCACCATTTATGGCCTTTGCTACTCTGGGGCTGGGCAGGGAGCTCAGATCACTATATAAGCCATGAATTAGTCTACCGTCTTAGGCAATAGGGAGTTTCTGCCAGTAAATAAGAATCAAGTATATACCCAGATATGTTGGCCACAGCCAGCTCTTACCTATAAATGCCATCAGTAGCTTGTAGGTTGAACTCCACCATCTGATACAAAATCAGCCAAAGGAAATGCATAAGGCTATGAAAGCAAAGCCAAAAGACACTACCCAGCATTCTCTACAGTCATCTCTCCCCCAAAATGAAGGGAAAAGGGAAAAATGAAAGAATAATGAAAGTAATAATATTAACATTATAGAGAAAGCAAGACTGCTTCTCCAGAGGGTGCAAGACATAAGGCTTGGTGGATTCCATGTGGTGTTAAGCCTGCAGGTGCACAGAGTGCAAGAGTTGAGGCTTGGAATCCACTGCCTAGATTTCTCAGGATATATGAAAAAGCCTGGATGTTCAGGCAGAAGCCTGCTGCAGGGTTGGATCCCTCATGGAGAGCCTCTACTGGAGCAGTGAGGAGAAGAAATATAGGTTAAAGCCCTCACAGAGAATCTCTACTGGGGCACTGCCTAGTGGAGCTGTGAGAAGAAAGTCATTGTCCTCCAGACTCATAAATGGTAGATCCACTGGCAGCTAGTACCCCCAATCTGGAAGAGCTGCAGGCACTCAACACCAGACCATGACAGCAGCTGTGAGGACTAAACGCTGCAAAGACACAGGGGCGGAGCTGAGTAGGCTCTGAGAGCCTACCCTTTGCACCAGTATGTCCTTGATATGAGATATGGAGACAAAGGAGATTATTTTGAAGCTTTAAGATTTAATGACTGGCCTGCTGGGTTTTATACTTGCACGGTGCCTGGGGACCCTTTCTTTTGGTCAATTTTTCCCTTTTGGAACTGGATTGTTTAGCCAATGCCTGTACCCCCGCTGTTTCTTGGAAAAATTAACTTTGTTTTATTATTATTATTTTACAGGCTCATAGGTAGAGGGGACTTGCCTTGTCTCAGATTAGACATGGAATTTTGGACTTCTGGGTTAATGCTAGAATTGGTTAAGATTTTGGAGGACTGTTAGAAGGGCATGATTGTATTTTGCAATGTGAGAAGAACATGAGATTTTGTGGGGGCCATGGGCAGAATGATCTAGTTTGGAACTGTTTCCCCATCCAAATCTTATGTTGAATTATGATCCCCAATGTTGAGGTGGAGACTGGTGAGAGGTGACTGGATCATGGGGTGGAGTTGGCATGAAAGATTTAGCATCATCTCCTGGTCCTGTTCTCATGAAAGTGAGTGAGTTTACATTAGATCTGGTTATTTAAAAGTTTGTAGCACCTTCCCCTCTTTCTCTTTCTCCTTCTCTGGCTATATGAAGTGCTGGATCCTCCTTCACCTTCTTACTATGAGTAAAGCTTTCCTGAGGTTTCCCTGGAAACCAAGCAGATGCCAGTATCATGCTTCCTGTACAGCTGTGGAATGATGAGCCAATTAAACCACTTAAAAAGAATATTACACAGTTTTAGCTATTTCTTTGCAGCAGTGCTATAAAGGCTAACACCAAGACTACAAGGAACATACTAGAAAATTTACAGGAAATGGATAAACTGGAAATGCACAATCTTCCAAGCTTTAATCAGGAACCAATTGAAACACTGAACAGACTAATATCAAGTTTTGAAATTGAATTAGCAATAAAACCTACCAACCACAGAAAGCCCCAAAGCAGATGACTTCATAGTCAAATTCTAACAGATTTACAAAGAAGAGCTAGTACCAGTTCTACTAGAACCATCTCAAAAAGTCAAGGAGAAAGGACTTCTCCCCAAATCATGCTATAAAACCAGCATCACCCTGATATCAAAAACTGGCAAGGACATAAATAAAAAAGAAAACTACAGGCCAATACCGCTGAGGAACATAGACACAAGAATTCTCAACAATATCATAGCAAACCAATTCAACAATATATATCAGAGAGTTAATCCACCATGATCAAGTAGGCTTAACTCCTAGAATGCAAGGTTGTTTCAACATATGGAAATCAATAAATGAGATTCACCAAATTAATGGAAGTTAACACACATACACACATAAAAAAAATCATCTCAATGAACTTGAAAAAAAGCTTTCATAAAATTTAATGTACATTCATTATAATAACTTTTAAGAAGCTAGGCACTGAAGGAACATACCTCAAAATAACAAGAGCCATCTAGGACAAACCCACAGCCAACATCATACTGAATGAGCAAAGGCTGGAAGCACTCCCCTTGAGAACTGCGACAAGACAAGAATGCCCACTCTCACCATTCCTATGCAACATAGCACTGAAAATGCTAGCCAGAGCACTAGTCAAGATAAAAAATAAAAGGCATTCAAATAGGAAAAGAAAAAGTCAAACTATCTCTCTTTGTTTATGATATGATTCTATTCTCAGAAAACCTTAATACTCTGCCAAAAGGTTGTTAAAACTGATCGGCAGTGTTAAGATTTCAGGAAACAAACTCAATGTACAAAAAAGATGTAGGTGATGGGGGGGAAGGCAGCAAATCACACTGCCACGTGTGTACCTATGCAACAATTTTGCATGTTCTTCACATGTACCCCAAAACCTAAAATGCAATAAAATAAAATGGGAAAAAAATAAGTAGCATTCTATACACCAATAATCTTCAAGCTGAGAGCCAAATCAAGAATGTTATCCCATTTACAATAGCCACAAAAATGACAAAATACATAGGAATACATTTAACTAAGGAGAACCAAAAAACACTGCTAAAAGAAATCATAGATGACACAAACAAATGGAAAAACATTCCATCCTCATGGATTGGAAGAACCTGTATCATGAAAATGGCCATATTGCCCAGAGCAATCTACAAATTTAATGCTCTTCCTATTAAACTACCAACATCATTTGTCATAGAATTGGGAAAAAATGTCAGAACTTGTATGGAATGAAAAAAGAGCCTGAATAGTCAAAGCCATCCTAAGCAAAAAGAACAGACATGTGGACCAATGGAACAGAATAGAGAACCCAGAAATAAAGCCACACACCTACAGCCACCTAATCATTGATAAAGTCGACAAAAATAAGCAGTAAAGAAAGGAGTGTGTCAATACCTGATGCTAAGATAACTGGTGAGCCTTATGAAGAAGAATGAAACTGGATCCCTACCTTCTGCATATGCAAAAATTAACCCAAGATGGATTAAAGACTTAAATGTAAGACATCAAGCTATAAGAATCTTAGAAGAAAACCTAGGAAACACCATTCTAGACATCCACTTTGGAAAGAAATTTATGACTAGATCCTCAAAACAAATGGGAAAGAAATAAAAATTGACAATTGGGACCTAATTAAATGAAAGATCTTCTGTGCAGCAAAAGAAACTATCAACAGGGTAAGCAGACAACTTACAGAGTGGGAGAAAACATTTGCTGTGCATCCAAAAACAGATATGATAGCCACAATCTGTAACCAATCCAAGCAATTCAACAAGCAAAAAGCAAATGACCCCATTAAAAATGGGCAAAGGATATGAACAGACACTTCTCAAAAAAAGGCATACAAGTGGTCAAACAAGCATGAAAAAAATCCTTCACATCAGTAATCATCATAGAAATGAAAATCAGAACCACAATGAGCTACCATCTCACATCAGTCAGAAGGGCTATTATTAGAAAGTCAAAAAACAAGATGCTGGAGAAAATTAAATGCTTATACACTGTTGGTGACCATGTAAATTAGTTCAGCCATGATGGAAAGCAGTTTGGAGATTGTTCAAAGAACTTAAATCAGAATTACCATTCAATCCAGCAATCCTATTGCTGAGTACATACTCAAAAGAAAACCAATTATTCTGTTAAAAAAGACCCATGCACTTGCATGTTCATCATAGCACTATTCACAATAATAAAAAAAGACATGGAATCAACTTAGAACACATCCATCAGTGTGGACTGGACAAAGCAAATGTGGCACATATACATCACAGTATGCTATGCAATCATAAAAAAGAATTAAATCATGTCTTTTGCAGCAACATGCATACAGCTGGGGCCATTATCCTAAGCAAATCAACACAGTAACAAAAACCCAAATACCACATATTCTCACTTATAAGTGGGAGCTAAACATTGGGTACTCATAGATATAAAGATGGCAACAATAGACACTGGAGACCACTAGAGGGGAAATGGAGGGAGAGGGGTAAATGTTGCTCAATACCTGGGCAATGGGATCAATTTGTACTCCAAATGTTACACAACATACCCAGGTAACAAACCTGCACATGTGTCCCCTGAATCTAAAATAAAAGTTGAAAATCAGTAAGTTAATATGAAGAAACGTAGGCATTTAAAAAAAAGATTTCAACCTTGATGTTATTTTTCTCCATGCATATTCCATAATTCCCTATTTGGAGGTAGATAACTCTGTCTGCTTTCATGAATTCTTCTCTCACAGTACCCAGTATGCTTTTTGCTTGTCCTTCTGTAACTCTGAGGTCCACAAGGAAGGAGCCATATCTTACTTCTCCAATATCACTACTACCAAATTAGCTCAGTGCCTATAAAACAACAGGCACTCAGTTAATATGAGATAAACAAATGAATAACTAATTGACTAAAAATATAGATGGAAGGCAAAACAGAATTTTGATCAAATACACAATGTGATCTGGAAATTCTTGCCGTGGCAACACAGAGCTCAAGATTGATCCATTTCTTGAAAAATTTTACATTCTGTTGATGAGGATATTGGGGAAAGGTTAATGCATCACAGCTCCGTTACTACCTATACAAAGCACAATAAGCATTAATCATAATTGCTGACACAATGAAAGGCTTTCCAATCAGTGCTCCAAGTGTATTGTGTATATTCACTTACTTGGTCCTCACAACAACCTCTTACCATAGATACTAATACATTCATTTTACAGATAAGGAAAATGAGGCACAGATTGGTTAGTAAGCTTGCAAAAAGGCACATAGCAGAAAGTCAGGGTTCGAATTCAAGAGACCTTAGCTAGTAATAAGACCCATTTCAATTGATACAAAGAGAACAGTTTTAGCATCAGGCAAATGGGAAATATGGGAAAATTATATCATGGTTTTGGTTAAAATTGTGCATCTTCCTCAATCAGGTTTAGAGTAAAAAATATATCTACCTGGTTTACTGCTAGTAAAGAACTATGAGAGGGAAAATTTTCTTCAAAATGGAAGAAACTGAAATTTCAAAGTACAGTTTCCAGCTATAATTTAACCTTTATTTACCACTAAACAAATAAAATCAAAGAGTTTTAAAATTCTGAATGCTCTTTTTTGTTCCATAGGTAAAATATTGATACTTGTTAATATAGGAATTTAATATAAATGATTGCCTTGAAGAAAATTTTAAGAATAAAAGAAAATATGTATCAGATATGGCTCATGGATATCAAGCTCTGTACAGTATTATGGAGAAAAAGTCATAAAAATTTGAGAATGGTAGGTGAAAGTTAAAAAAGAATAAAAGCTGCAGGCTTTCTCATAGCTTTTACTATACTATTCATTGTGAACCTCCATATATAATAGGCAATGTTACCTAAGCTATTTAATCCATCAAATAATTTTAAGGGGGTTAAGGATTTTTATGCTACTGAATTTATTGGGGAATTATTGGTCTAGCAGATGGTAATATTCTTATTTTAATATACCTACAGTTCAGCCATTGGAAATTCATCATCTAGTTTTTACCAACTAAATATAGTACCATATAAAAATGCTACAAAACCATCCACTAATTGCTACGAACACTGATATCTGGAAAAGCTATTAAAACTGATTTATTACAACATCCCACCAAGGGTGAAGGATAAAATGAAATTTAAGATTTAGTTCAATGTTCCCAGTTAAGGTTTCATTCAACTTAACCACGTAATAGTCGTATGCTGAAAGATTAAAAGTCCTAGAGTAAAATACCTCTCTGGGAAGAGATCATTACATAGTTTACAGAAATAGAACTACCTCACTAAGCTAATTATAAAGGGAAAAACCTAACGTAACACTATAATAAAACATGAATTTCTATTATTGTATTCCTTTAATTGAACTAAATACAATTAACAGTAACTTGGCATCCTGTAAGAAATTATGCCAGGAAATTAACAATGAACTCAAGCCTATGTAGAGGACACATTTCAGGACTCCAGCAGTCCATAATTAATGAACATCTAGTAATCGTCCATAATTAGCCAACATCTATAGAATTCAAAACACATGCTGGACAAAAACATGAAAAATTCAAATGCAAATTGATCTTTCAATTTGATGCCTGTTCCTTCCACTTAACAGATGAATAAAGTGAGACTCAAAGAAGACAGGTGACTTACCAAGACCGCAAGGAAAGTCAAAATCTGAGTCAAAACTATTACGGTTATGACTCTGCTTTTGACTTTCATGTGACCTTGGTAAGTCTACATTTGGTTATGTTGAACCAATTGCAGTTTCTGATATTCACCGTTTTAATGTACAAAAGTTATATTTCAAATGAAAAAGAAAACGGAAGAGACGAAAAAGAAAACTTCCCTAATGCTAGTCCAGGATCTTTAGTCACAGAATGCCAGACTTTTGGCGTCTACAACCACATTGCACTCAAAAGAAGGGGACTGAGGGTGGAAGGGTGAAGATAAATTTGGGGTTTTGAGTCTCAACTACTAAATAGAGATTTTACTTAAATATTTAAAATTGTCTCTAAGTATAGGGAAACTGAAAGAAATAAAGTATAAGACCTTTCTACTTCAAAAATAATAAGATAACCAGTAGAGCGAATGATTCACTGGAGAATGAATGTAATTAAATAACCGATGCGAATAATGCACCAGTTTGCAAACTTAAAAAATGAAAAATCTTCAAATTATTTTGAGTACAATCGGAGGGTTGGTAACAGTATTTCATGCTTGAGTTTCCCTGCAAGGTTTCTTGGCTCCACCTAGTGTCAAACTATCAAAAAACACATTACAGGGCAGAAATCAGCCTAACTGTACTGCTGGTTTCTCCTTTTCCTTAGAAAAGCATGCTACCACCTGTAGAATAATTAACCCCTTCTGCCGAACTAGAAGCTGTGAAAGCATTTAAATTTATTGTAAACTTCAAAGTTCATGACAACCTTCTACAGTAGGGCATGTCTACACAGTCATATTCTGAAAAAAATGAATCAAAAATGAATAAATTGTATATTCAACCCAATAAATATTTTTCATTTCATTCCACAGACCTTATTGAGCACATCCTTTGTACCAGGCAATGTACAGTGGACTAAGGATAGGAAATAAAACATAACATTATTGTGGAGAAGAGAAATAAGGAATCAAACAAAATGGAATATATTAGGTGCTTACTAACTGAAATGATTTTTAATAATAATGAGTGTCCAAGTGAAGATTAAAGAGAAAAAGCATGGTTTGCAGAATAAACAATCTTGTGATAGCTTTTAAGCATGGAATGAGAGAGCCTTCCAAGACTTGAATATGGCAGGGGGAGCTGAGAGATGGCAATAGTTCAGAGGTAGGTTCTGAAGTCAGATGGGCCTAGGCCTGGCTCTGCTATTTCACTTCTCTGGGATTTGGTTTTCGCATTTGTTAAATTGGGATAATAACAGTATCTCTCACATTGGGGAGTTGTAAGGATGAACAAAATTAATACACAGAATGCACTTAGAACAATGCCTGTCACATTGTGAGTGCTCAACATTGCTGGTTGCATCTATTTTCACTGGACTTTAAATGCTGTGGACTGAAATGGGAGGCAGTCACCAATGACGCACAAATTCTCACTTTGTCAACTAATGGAAACTGACACCCTTCTCTTTCCACATACATGTTCTATAATGGAGCCAGCTCATTGATGCTCACGACCAGAAGTTTATTTTCTTTATCTAAGAACATGGTGGGAAAGTCTAGAGAACCAGCTGCCTCAGAAATGATCTCTTTCATTTTTCAGCCCTAGCATGAGAAGAATTTCTGCCAGAACTTCTCTATACACCTTAAAGTGACCAAGGGCTCAGTGGTTACTTGAGGCCAAGAGTCTCAGAGTGGAGAACTCTATGGTTCCCACAGCCTCCTCTTTGCCAGGACAGAGGATGACTGACAGGGCAGACACAAAGTATGACAAAAGACCACAGCTCCAGAGGAATTATCTCTTGTATCTGCCAGACTTTATTTTCTGATGTTTCTTGCATCTTCTGGTACAGTCCTGTATTTTTTCCAACAGGAAACAAAGAAAGAACTGAAGGAAAAGGAGAAAAAGAAGAGAAAAACGAAGAAGAGAAAGAAGAGGAAGACAGAAACTAATGTATATTGAGCGCTTATGTCCTAAGCATTTTATATGTATCAATCTTTTTAATCAACACAACAAGCCTATGAGATAACCCTATTATTATTTACTTCTTACAAATGAGAAAACTGAAACTGAGGCCCAAGGAAAGTAAACAACTTACCCAAAGTCACACAGCTGGTATGTTGAGCAGCATATCTCTAATACTTTTTAACTACCACCCTTACTGTTTTCCATGAACCTTCAATCCTCAAAGGCCCTCAGAATGATGCGCCACCCGATTAGGCTTGCCTTACTCATTATCCTTCCCATTCACCACCAGGATCTCCTGCCTAAATAACTGTTCTTCAAACTGGCTAAATTCAGCTAGGTAATAAAAACTATATATGTACGTGTGTGTATGTGTGTGTTTGAGCAAATTGATGTTAAAATGAAGATGAGTTCTAATTCAGCCAAACTCATGTGTACATGAACACACATACACACACCCGACCATACCCTACCTTAATACCTAATTCTCTCAGAAATATTTGACTTTTAAAAGATTTTTAATTCAAATTGTTCCTCGGCAAAATTTCTCAAAATTTCTCATAAAGCCAAATTTCTCAATATTTCTCCTAAAGTCCAAATTTCTCTTGAGAACACCTTACCTTATTTCTGCAGCCTTATCTTTGCTACCCAAAGACATCCATAATTGTTTTTTCTATAAGGACTAAAGAAGGCAGACAAAGTTAGGTTAAAGCCTCAGATTTTGAAAAAAATAGAATGGGTCAAAACTCAAGAGAATGATTATTTTTACACTAAGAATTTATTGTTTAACCCTAAGAATCTCTGGATATTACTTTTTCCAATAGACATGTATATGTTGTAAGAGTATCTTGGATCCCACCAAAGCTGGGCTATAAAAATAACAAATAAAAATGGAAATAAATATTGAGGATTATATAAAAACATAACAATATTTACAAAAGTTATTATAATGTAATCTGCTCAAAATCTCCTTTTGCAATTTGTGAGGTCACTTTCATACATCAACCAAACACACATCAAGATATATGTGTTGTGTGGATACCACTATGCACAATAGAAGGCAGTGACTAGGCAGGCAATGACTAATGGGCTTTCAAAACTAGTTTTTCATTCTTGATCTAATTAGACTCATCTAGTATACCACCTACGTTTTCTCATTTCTCACTTCTGTTGAAACAGCCTGAGTCACTATTTTGATTGAAAATTTACAATAGAAACACTCTCTGAAGACACTTGGCAAATGGAGTCACTGATACTTCTCTACCTAGACTTTCTTAAATAGAAATGCAATCTGCAGATGCCCAACAACTTGAGTTAGAGATGTTTTCATAGCCTCATTTTCTTACAAAGACAAAAGGAGAGTGTAGAGGTTTTCCCTTAGCGTTACACAAATGTTTTGAAAGCATGTACTATACAAGACATTATAGTAGACAACAAAATATACGAATGAGTAAAACATAATCTCTAATCTTAAGGACATTGATGTCTACTTGAGGAAATAAAACTTATTAATTTTATTGAACATGTATTATGTTAAGGCAATGATACTGAGTGCTAATAAAATGTGGGCTACATTCCCTTGAGAAGCATGGTCTGGTGGAGAGAAATAAATTGACAGTTCAGCATAGTCAATGTTACAACAGAGTAATACGCAAAGTAATATGCGTGTACAATGAAGATGAGGATGTGGGAGAGAGGTCACCTGGGGGGTCGCCTAAGCTAAACATTAAAGGATGAGTGAGATAATTCAAAGTTTGCAGAGTAAAGCAGTTAGGAATTAACTAGATTGTTTTTTAACGGAGAAAGACAATCCAGAAAGCAGAGGAGGTCCAAAAATGGAAGCTGAATGAAATAGCCAAATATATGAAAGGTAGCTTTTGGTAAAGGCTATTAGCAAAGCATTACAACGAACTAAAAGAGTTCAGAACGAAGAGAAATTACTTCTGACTGGAAGGATTTGGGAAAGGTTTTCTTGAAATGTGGTATTTGAGAATGGATAAGATCATGTAAGCACAAACTAAGAGGATGAGGACAGCAACAGGAAGGAAATTTCAGTTTGCTTCCATCTTAGGAAAAGCATGGGTCTGCAAATTGCAACCACAACTTAGGCAGACTAAAAGACTCCCAAGCGGATATACCCACCTATTCTTTCTAGTGAATAAAAAAAATCAATAATAAAAATTACTATTATTATTCTGCATGATGATTTATGGGACTCATTATATATATGTTTAATCTATCAACAGAAGTATAGATAGCAGCTACCTCTGGTGCCCTGCAGCACAACTCTTGAGATACCTCTGATTTCAGCTGAGCTGTAGTGGACAGCTCCATACAGACTCGGCTCAACCACATGCTGAGAGCATCTCATCAAAAGCCCTGGGAGTGTTCTTACTTTCTGCCTCAGAAACCTCACTGACACTGTGCGGGGCAGAACAGAAGGGTCCTAAAGCTGCTAGGCTTTAGGGGCTTAAAGAAGACAGAACAATATACAGTGTGATTTAAGAATTCAAAGAAAGTGGGAATGTGAAGGAATCAGAGAGTTGGATAAGGTGAACTGTTAAGGTTCCCAAGAGGTTGGGAGGGGGTGGTCTAGCCTACCGATAGCCACAGTAGCAACCTCAATAACACACTCTCATATTGGAGTTTTCTCCCTGCCTCCTCTGTTCACTTCTTGGGAAATCACTTCCCAACTAAACAACTTGCACAGAAGTCTTTGTTCCAAAGCTCTGCTTTCTGGGAAGCCAAACCAAAACAAAGTTTTTCATATTTTAATTACAGTATATACAAATCTGAAATTCTAGCTTTTGAGAAATTTTGAGCTAAAAACACTAGTGATATACATACACTTCTTTTGATACTGTTGGGCTAACCAAACAATTCACAAGTTAAATTGAAAAGTATCAAGCTAGATGAACAGCAGTTCTAATTTTGAAAAAGCGGTATTAATCAGATATAAAATATAAACCCAATTTTAAAACCATGCTATAATAACTATCAACATGTACTTCTGAAAATTTCAATTACCTGAGAGTTTTACAATTGTCAAGATGTTGTGCAAGCCTAATACGGTAAAAGAAGGAGAAATGCAAATCCTCATTAAGCTTGATTAATGCTCTGGTACTTATAAATACCACATTTTGGCACTCCTTAATACCTTTCTTAATAGTTCACTGGTAGGTAAGGCTTAGTCACACGTCAGGAGTAAGGTCTATGGAACTGTGCATTATTAACTGACAAGAATCTAGAGAACAAACTTTGATTTTTTATTAGTTCTCAGCCCACCAACTGAGGGCTTGAAAAATCCTTTCATTGCACAAAGATATCTGTTGTGATGGGAATTTATACCAATGGGATTTAAACTATTATAAGTTTTCACAAAAGGTATGTTAAAAGCCTACACTGAATTGCCTAGTTAAGAAGAAAAATACTTTATTAAATGGTAGAAAAATAAAGATTATTTTAAGAAATCTTTCTTATAAGCCAAGATTTGCCGAATTGAAACCGTCAGTAGCCAAAAATAATCTGAAGCAAAGGGGATTCCCCTGAGCACTGCTAAGCAAAACAAAAGTTTTCTCAAGGGAAATGTGAAGTATGTCAAAGTGTAGAATTGAGTCATAGGGCCATTGGCTTCTTATTAGAAGGGTTGAGTTTCAGCCATTTGATACTGAATGTCTGCATAAACCAGGCAACTTGCTAGACACAGGAAATAAACAAAGCAGATATGTCCCTATTCTCATTGAGTATACATTTCTAGTGAGGACACAGACAATAAATGAAAAAATAGAACCACAAACCATGCTTAGAAATTATAATAGGAAGGAGAAGTATAAGGAGAGAGAATAAAGGAAGAGACCAAATTTAGATTAGGATCAGAAATAATGTCTCTGATTAAGCAATATTTATGCTGATACCCCAAAAAAGAGGAGGAAAGAGCCAGTTGAAATAAAACAAGGAGTTAAAAAAAAAAAAAAAAACAACTTGTGTCTAATGTCAAAATGTAGAAAAGACCTCAGTGAGTTCAAAAAGAGCTTTTTAAATGAATGGATAGGAATATAATGATCAAGGCAAGAGTGACCCAAGATAAGGCCAGAGAAGTGAGTAGAGACTAGATTATATGGCTCCTTGAGGCTGAATTGAAATGTTTGAACTTTATGTTACATGCAGTGAGATCTTAGAAATCACCTTGTCGAAATTTACATTAAATGCAAAATATAGATGTCAACAGGTCCTTTGTCAACAAGCTTACCATGTTACTTCTTGAACCCATAATTATTGGGGAATTTTCTCCTTAAAATAAAGCCAGTTTTGATGCTGCTTATCATAACTATTAGAAATTCTGCCAATACAAACTTTATTTTGTGTGATTTGCCTTGATCATATAGAACAGCTTTGCATTAAAGATCCAGGGCACATCAGTATATCAGAATTACAAAACTGTGAGATGTGATTAGCTCCAAAGACTCAGCTGAGGATAGGTCAGAGTGGATCTGCAGGGCTCTGGGTGAGGCAGTGAGCTCTTCTGCCCAGAAGACCACTATAGCAAGGACCATGTCGAAGGCATGGGGTGAAGTGAGGGGAGTAGACGGGAGGTTTTAAAAATTGTTTAATATCTTCCAGATACTAGATACCATATGAGTTGTCCTCAGGTTTCATGTCATCATCACAACCACTTTATGAACTAAGTTTAATCACCTCCATTTACAGATGAGGAAAGGGAAACAGAGAGATTATTAGGCCCTCTTCTCTAAGGACAGAAACGGAAAGAAGTCTTTCACTATCAGGATCTGAAAAAGACCTGCCCTCTTTCCACTGATGAAGATGCTACCTAATAAAATTCAAGCCCAAACAGAATAAAGAGGTCAAAAATTCCCTTTTCATGTAGACCTTTCTTTGTCTTATCTTAGTATTACCCTCAAAATGTCCACCCAAAGCAGACTATCAATATCTGTTAATTAGTTGATGAATTCACATGATTGTGGCCATTCTGCAGTCTTTAAAAGGAAACCTATTTGTGTCAATAAACAATGAGCTCATTAAAAACCACTCATAAAACAACTAGGCCAAGGGAATTTTGTCTGATAACAGTGAAAGTAGGGAGTGAGGATTTAGCTGCAGAGTCTGGAAAGAGCCTGTTTATCACCCAGGGCCACAGAGTTTTGTCTTCAGGCTTAAGACAAATCACTGTAAGTGTGAAGGTGTTCAGAAAAATAAGTTCTCCCGTTGCTGCTGTCCTGAAAGTTTCTTTAAGCTTGCCTTTGAAAGACACAGCCAATAAATGACCGCTAGATGTCCTCAAAGAAAAAAAAAAAAAAAAAAAAATCATGGCAGGAACGTACTTCAGCACTTTTAGAAACTGCATTGACTTATTTGTCTAGATTATGTGACTCTTGACCTCTAAGCGAGATAGAGGGATTTGGTAGTTAAACATGAACATCCGATCTCTATAAATGAATTAGAGTTCTGTAAAGGAAAGGGTATTTAGTAACTTCTCATTTTCATTTTAATTCGGATTTGTATTACTCTCCTTCAGGAAAGCCGGCCAAGGAGACTTTGAATGACCAATGGAAACATTATCCTCACCAACATGAACCAGTCACCCGAAGAGCACTTTGAGTGAGGAGCACCTGGGACCAGCTACTTATCAATTTAAAACGTACAAAATCTGGGCTCTGGCCATCTTTAACATCAAAACAGCTGAAAACAAAACAAAACAAACAAAAAACATGGAATAGTTGGCTTGCGATTTCCTGAAACACCAGCTGCAATGCCTTTGATTTTTTACTTATGACATTAGCTAACGAAAAAGCACCATTTAGCGACGTATGTCCCCCAGTTAGTCTTTTAAATGAACTCAGACTTCTGTAGTCCCCGCTGGTCTCCACAGGCTCAGAGGCCCGTTTCCTCCTCGCCCCTTACCTTCCTTTCATCTCTTTTTCTTTTCCAGTCCTTTTCCCATCTCCACTTCCTCGGTCTCTTCATTTTTTTCACTCTTTTAACAATATCTTAGTTCACCACTTTTATACACAAAAAGTCCTGATTATGATTTTTTACATACTCAACTGAAATAATAAGCACTTGCCGTGGTTTTCAACAGTCAGGAAAAGGAAGCAAAAAGAGGGGGAAAAGAAGAAGAAAGAAAGAAGAGGAGGAATGAGAAAAAGATTAGAAAACAGGCAATTCTATCTGTACTTGTTCGAAACTTGAGAAGAAAAATTAGGTTACAGAGAGACAGGGGTTGGGGGTAAGATCTACAGAAAGCTGTTTTCCTTCATTTTCTCTGCCTCCTGGAGCACTGGCCTCCTATATCATGTGTTAGGAATTTCTAATCTTACCACAGTCAGATGACTCATGCCCACTGACTGAGTCTTTAGACTTCTACAAAACACCTGAAAAGATAACTTTTAATTGAGAAAACAATCTCTCACTCCAGGGTATGCTTTCAAGGTAGGTAGGGGAATTTTCAGCATTTGTTTCCATTTTGTTCACAGAAAACTCATAGGCCTTAATCTTAATTTCAGACATAGTTGTGTCTGACAGCCAGAGACTATTTTCAAATCAAAGGATAAACTGGCATGAACTGAGACTTGCTGCTGCCTTGGAAGAAAGACTGAAATGAGTCAAAGTTGTCTTATTTGGGACCACAAAGCAGTGGGGCTATTGTGAGGGGAAACCTTGGCTCCTTGCAGAAGTTAGCTCATCAAACTATCCTTTCCCCTCACTCCACTAACTCCCTGTTGCCCTTTGGGGATGTGTTGTTTTCTTTATCTCCCTCAAGTTTAAAATGATCTTTCTTGCTAAAGTCTCTGCATACAAGTCACACAAAAAAAAAAAAAAAAAGAGAGAGAGAGAGAGGGAGAGAGAAATGTGGGGTCCACAGCATCTCATTCAAAGCGTGTTAACAAAACTCATAGAAATAATCATATAGCAGCACACCCCTTCTTTTTGCATAAAAAGAGAAAAAGAATCAAGGAAGCATTTTCTGAAAGTGTACATAGAACCCTGGACACAGAAGTAAACCATACATACAAACAAGTAACTGCCTATCCAACTTTAGTTTCCAAGATAAAAACTCACATTAAGTGAGCGCTTAGAATTTACTGAACCTGTGCTAGCGGTTCTATAAGAATTAGTTCTAAAACTCCAAACAGCTGTGTATACAATCTTTATATCTACTATCAGAAAAGCTAATGCTTAGAGAAGTTTGAATTTTCCTTGCAATAAATAGCAGTTTCTTCTGACATAACTTGAACAAGGCCCTGTACATGCCTGAGAGCCTGAGAGACCTGAGAATTAGGAAAAACTGAACTTGAAATTAAGAAGGGAAATTAGAGCTTTTATTATTTCTTGGATCTTCAGAAACTGTAATTCCCAATATGTCTCAGTATATATAGAGAAAGGAAACACACTCTGTGATCATCCCTGTTTTTTCTCTTTTTTTAAGAAGATTATCCCTATTCTGTTCCAGTAAACTCCATTTCCCATGGAATGAAGTCTTCCCTAAGCATCCATTAGCACAGGGCTAGTGGGCAGAGTCTCAAGGTTTAACCAAGAATGGTCTAGTCTGAAGTCTGAACTCCTATTTCTTCTTCAAGACCAACTTGCCACTCCTGGTGCCCTTTACTCTGCTGCCACTGAGACCAATTTCTAAGCATAGAAAGGCTGAAACTTTTAAAAATTAGAGTACTCTTGTATGAATGGAGGAGAGGAACGATGAAATGCCAATAGAATGAAGGAAAACTGACTCCCAAAGCCAACTCTCTTTCAAAAGTAACTTGTCTGCAGCACTATATCCCATTCCTGAGATAGTCCCTGAGATTATTTATTTCAGTGCTACTTAAAGTGTAGTCCAAGGACCTACAAATCACAAATTGTTTATTAGCAGTCAGCATTGAGATAAGAACAAAAATTAAGTGTGTGTAGAAACCTTGGATATTGCCACATCATCCAAGCAAAAGATTTTGTATTTCCAAAAATATCTGTGTGCCATAGATTGGAAAGTAAAACAATTCGGCCTTCATGACTAACAGTTTATAAAGCACTAGTTTGCTACATTAGGGTCTTGATAGGTGTCTCCAGGTTTCCCTTATAAGTACTGAGAATTACTCAATAAAATTCAAGTTTGTTGCCTTCCTTTCCAAGTAGAACATAAGTTTTTCCAGGGTGAGACTTTGTTTTGTTCACGGTTTTATCTCCACTTCCTAGAATCATGCTTAATGCTTAAAGAATATTTGTTGAATGACTGAAATATACTCATCCACCTCAGTGGGAATTGCCCAACTCTTGTCCGGAAGTTTCCCAGGACCACATTGAAAGCTCAGAGAACATAGGACTCAGGTGTTGGCCCACCCTTTGCCTCCAGCCTGTGTGCTTACCTTCCTGCCATCTACAGCTTCCTTACCCAGCCCCATCCTGCATCTCCCCAGAAGGAGAGGCAGGAATTATTCTCTGCTTATTTTTCCAGATAAGCTTCAAAATAATTTGGTCACATCTCCTCAAAGAGGTCCATTCAGATTTTGATTGATATTACTTTAAATAAACATATCATCTTTTCTTTGAAAAGAAACATATCCTAATAACATTAGGCATTCTCAATCATAGGCATGATATGTCTGTATTTTCTTATACTCATTTATTTATAACTCACAATAAAATTTTATAGTTTTTCATATAGTTCCCATACATGTATTGTTAAGCCAATTTCCGGGCTGCTTTATTTTTACGGTTGCTTTATTTTTACAGGGCTCTTTCCATGCCTTTTTCTTTTCTTTTCTTTTTGTCAACTTTTATTTTATGTCCCAGGGTACATGTACAGGATGTGTAAGTCTGTTAACATTGGTAAACATGTACCATGGTGGTTTGCTGCATAGATCAACCCATCATCTAGGTATTAAGCTAGCTAGTCTTCCTTGTGCTCTCCCTCCTCCCACCCCCTCCCATCCTCCAAAAGGCCCACTGTGTGTTGTTCTCCTCTCTGTGTCCATGTATTCTCATCAGTCAGCTCCTAGTTATAAGTGAGAACACACAGTATTCAGTTTTCGGTTCCTGTGTTAGTTTGCTGATGACAATGGCTACCAGTACCATCCATGTCCCTGCAAAGAACATGATCTCATTCCTTTTGATGGCAGCATAATATTTCATGGTATATATGTACAACATATTCTTTATCAAGCCTATCATTGATAGGCATTTTGGTTGATTTCACACCTTTGCTATTGTGAATAGTGCTGCAATGAATCTACTCTTGCATGTATTTTTATAATAGAATGATTTATAATTCCTTTGGATATCTACCCAGTAATGGGACTGCTGGGTTTAATGGTATTTGGTCAGTAGTCTATGTGTCTATTCTGTTCCATGGGTCTATGTGTCAAATGGTATTTGACCCAGCAATCCCCATTACTGGGTACACACCCAAGGAGTATACCTCTATGTCTTCAAGGAATCACTACACTGTCTTCCACAATGCTTGAACTTATTCACATTCTCACTAACAGTATAAAAGCATTCCTTTTTCTCCACAACCTCACCAGAATTTGTTGTTTCTTGACTTTTTAATAAGTGCCATTCTGACTGGCATGAGATGGTATCTGATTGTGGTTTTGATTTGCATTTTTCTAATGATCAGTGATATTGAGCTTTTTTTCCATATGTTTGTTGGCCACATGGATGTCTTATTTTGAGAAGTGTCTGTTCATGTCCTCCACTCACTTTTTAATGGGGTTATTTGTGGGTTTTTTTCTTCTAAATTTAAGTTCCTTGTAGACTCTGGATATTAGACCTTTGTCAGATGGATAGATTGCAATTTTATTCCCATTTTGTAGGCTGTCTGTTCATTCTGATGATAGTTTATTTTGCTGTGCAGAAGCTCTTTAATTATATTCTATTTGTTAAATTTTGCTTTTGTTACTATTGCTTTTGGCACTTTCATCATGAAATCTTTGCCCGTTCCTGTGTCCCGAATGGTATTGCCTAGATTTTCTTCTAGAGTTTTTATAGTTTGGGATTTCCTGTTTAAGTCTTTAATCCATCTTGAGTTAATTTTTGTATAAGGTGTAAGTAAAGAGTCCAGTTTTAATTTTCTGCATATGGCTACAGAGTTATCACAGCACCATTTATTAAATAGGAAATCCTTTCCCCATTGGCTGTTTTTGTCAGATTTGTCAAAGATCATATGACTGTAGGTGTGCAGTCTTATTTCTGAGTTCTCTATTCTGTTCTATTGGTCTATGTGTCTGTTTTTGTACCAGTACCATATCCTTTTGGTTACTGTAGCTTTGTAGAATAAAGTTGGATAATATGATTCCCCCAAGCTTTGTTCTTTTTGCTTAGAATTGTTGTGAATATAAAGGCTCTTTTGGGGTGCCATATGAATTTTTAAATAGTTTCATCTAATTCTGTGAAGAATGTCAATAATAGTTTAATGAGAATAGCACTGAATCTGTAAATTACTTTGGGAAGTATGGCTACTTTCATGATATTGATTCTCCCTATCTATGCACATAGAATTTTTTTCCATTTGTTTGTGCCTTCTCTGATTTCTTGGAGCAGTGGTTTGTAGTTCTCCTTGAAGAGGTCCTTCATTTCCATTGTTAGCTCTATTATCAGGTATTTTATTCTCTTTGTAGCAATTGTGAGTGAAGTTCAATCAAGATTTGGCTCTCTCCTTCTCTATTGTTAGCCTACAAGGAATTGTAGCAAATTTTGCACATTGATTTTGTATTCTGAGACCACTGAAGTTGCTTATCAGCTTAAGAAGCCTTTGGGCTGAGACTATGGGGTTTTCTAGATACAGGATCAGGTCATCTGCAAACAAAGATAATTTGACTTCCTTTCTTCCTATTTGAATACCATTTATTTCATTCTCTTGCCTGACTGCCCTGGCCAAAACGTATAATGCTATGTTGAATAGGAGTGGTGAGACAGGACATCCTTGTCTTGTGCCATTTTTCAAAGAGAATGCTTCCAGTTTTTGCCAAGTCAGTATGATATTGGCTGTGGGTTTGTCATAGATGGCTCTTAGCATTTTGAGGTATGTTCCTTCAATACCTGGTTTATCGAGCATTTTTAATATGAAATAGTGTTGAATTTTGTCAAAAGCCTTTGCTGAGTGTATTGAGATAGTCATGTGGTTATTGTCTTTCATTCTGTTTTTGCAATAAATTACATTTATTGATTTGTCTATATTTAACCAATCTTGCATCTCAGAGTTGAAGCCAACTTGCTCATAGGGGATAAACTTTTTGATGTGCTGTTGTACTCAGTTGGTTACCAGTATTTTCTTGAGGATTTTTGCATTAGTGTTCATCAGGGATATTGGCTTGAAGGTTTCATTTTTTGCTGTATCTCTGCCAAGTTTTGGTATCAGGATGATGCTGGCCTCATAAAATGAGTTAGGGAGGAGTCCCTCCTTTTCAATCTTTTGAAATCGTTTCAGTAAAAATCATATCTCTTCTTTTTACATGTGGTAGAATTTAGCTTTGAATCATCTGGGACTGGGCTTTTTTTGGTTTAGGCTATATATTGCTGCCTCAATTTCAGAATTTGTTATTGGTTTATTCAGGGATTCAGTTTCTTCCTGGTTGAGTCTTGGAAGGTGTATGTGTCCAGAAATTTATCCATTTCTTTTAGATTTTCTAGTTTATTGAATAGAGTTGTTTAAAGTATTCTCTGATGTTTGGTTGTATTTCTGTCGTTGTCAGTGGTAATATCCCCCTTATCATTTCTGATTGTGTTTATTTTAATGTTTTATCTTTTCTTCTTTATTAGCCTAGCTAGCGGTCTCTTTTATTAATTTTTTTCAAAAAACTATCTTCTGAATCCATTGATTTTCTGAAGGGTTTTTGTGTCTCTGTCTCCTTCAGTTCCACTCTGATCTTTGTTATTTCTTGTCTTCTGCTAGCTTTGGCATTTGTTTGCTCTTGGTTCTCTGTTCTTTTAGTTGTAATGTTGCAGTGTCAACTTGAGAACTTTCTAACTTTGTAATGTAGGCGTTTAGTCCTATAAATTTCCCTCTTACACTACCTTAGCTGTGCCCTAGATATTTTGGTACATTATGTCTTTGTTCTCATTACTTTCAAAAAACTTCTTGATTTCTGGCTTAATTTAATTATTCACCCAAAAGTCATTCAGGAACAGATTATTCAATTTCCATACAATTGTATGGTTTTGAGTGAATTTCTTTTTTTTTTTTAATTTTAATAATATATTTTACTTAACCCAGTGTGTCCAGTATATTACAGTTTCAACATGCAAACTATATACAATTATTAATGACATAATTTACATTCTTTCAGAATATTATGTCTTTGAAATCTAGCATGTATTTTATGCTTACAGCACATCTCAATTTGGAATAGCTATTTTTCTTTCTTAAAGGATGGGATCTTGTTCTGTTGCCCAGGCTAGTGTGCAGTGGCACAATTATAGCTCACTGCAGTTTGAGTGAATTTCTTAATCTTGAGTTCTAATTTGATTATGCTGTGGTCTGGGAGACTGTTTGGTATGGTTTCAGTTCTTTTGCACTTGCTGAAGAGAGTTTTACTTCTGATTATGTGATCAATATTAGAGTAAATGCTATGCGGTAATGAGAAGAATGTATATTATGTTGCTCTTGGGTGGAAAGTTCTATAGATATTTATCAGATCCAGTGATCCAAAGCTGAGTTTAAGTCTTGAATATCTTTGTTAGTTTTCTGTCTCAACAATCTGTCTAGTATTGTTAGTGGGGTGTTAAAGTCTTCGACTATTATTTTGTGGGAGACTAAGTCTCTGAATATCTCTATGAACTTGTTTTATGAATCTGGGTGCTCCTATATTGTGTATATATATATTTAGAATAGTTAACTCATCTAGTTGAATTGAACCCTTTACCATTAGGTATGTCCTTCTTTGTCTTTTTGAACTTTGTTGATTTAAAATCTGTCTTGTCAGAAACTACAATTGTGACCCCTGCTTTTTTCTGATTTCTATTTGCTTGGTAAATTTTACCCCATCACTGTGTTTTGAGCCTATATGTGTCTTTGCACATGAGATGAGTCTCTTGAAGACAGCATAGTGATGAGTCTTGACTCTTTATCCAGCTTGCCATTCTGAGTCCTTTAATTGGGGCATTTAGCCCATTTACATTTAAAGTTAATATTGTTGTTTTGTGTTACTTTGATTCTGTTATCATGATGCTTGCTTGTTATTTTGCAGACTTGTTTATGTGATTGCTTCATAGTGTCACTGGTCTTTGTACTTCAGTGTGTTTTTGTAGTTGTTGGTAATGGTCTTTACTTTCCACATTTTGTGCTTCCCTCAGGAGCTCTTACAAGGCAGGCCTGGTGGTGATGGATTCCCTCAGGATTTGCTTGTCTGAAAATAATCTTATTTCTCCTTTGCTAAGTTTGGCCAGGTAAGAAATTCTGGGTTTGGAATTCTTTTCTTTAAGAATGTTGAATCTCTTCTGGCTTGTAGGGTTTCCACTGAGAGGTACACTGTTAGTCAAAAGGTTCCTGTAGGAGGTGTCTGAAGACCCCTATTGAGAGGTCTCACCCAGACAAGTGGAATGGAATCAGGAACCCACTTAAAGAAACAGTCCATTTGCCCCTTTGCAGAGCAGGTACGCTGCTCAGACCACCTGGCCTCTCCAGAGTCAGCAGCCTGGAAAAAGCAAGTTGGCTGAACCACAGAGACAGCTAAGCTGCCCCTTCCACTAGGGATTTCATCCCAGGGAGAAATCAGTTCATATAACCCTGGCTGGAGTTGCTGAAATTTGGCAGTGAGGAGAGATGGATCGGGATCCCTCTTATAGAAGCAGACTGGGGCTGGGTGCAGTAGCTCACACCTGTAATCCCAGCACTTTGGGAGGCCAAGGCAAGCAGATCACGAGGTCAGGAGTTTGAAAGCAGTCTGGCCAACATGGTGAAACCCCATCTCTACTAAAAATACAAAAATTGGCCAGGCATGATGGCTCACACCCGTAATCCCAGCACTCCATTGTCTCAGGCCCTCTTCAGCCTACTGTTGCTGGCCAGCTATAATTCCAAGTTCTTAACTTGTGAGGTGACATGGGAATGGGGCCTGCAGAACAATGCTAACTGAATTCAGCCCCCTTCCTAGGGGAATGCACAGGATTCCTTGCCAGAATTCCTAGGGCAACAGTATACCAAACTCCTGGGTTTCCCTGTGTGCCCAAGTGAGTAAGCAGCCACTCTGCTGAGATTCCACACAACTCTGTGCTTCATACCCAAGGCTCTCATGTGAGAATCTGGATACCTCAGCTGAAAGTACAGAATTTACTTGCCATTTTGTGAGAGCTGCAGATTATACTGCTTCTAATCACCCATCTTGGTTCCTTCCTGCCCTTTTATTTTCTAATTGCTGCTATAGAAGAATGAAGTCAACTTGCAAATGTTTATTTTTTATTCATTTGATTCAGCTAATTCTAAAAATTTTTTATTTGAATAATTTGGTCATAATATCACATTATCAACAACTAAAATTGTATATTCTTCTGTTTTCTTCCTCTAGGTGTCCCTCTTTCTAAGTTCTGTTTCTTACTGCAATCAGCAGAGTGAATTCTTAAACACACCATTGTTAAGGAAGATTCTGAGGATGCAATAGACTATCTAAAGAACAAAATCATGAAAGTGCCAATCTCACTCTGGGATGTTGCAAATGCCATACTTAAAGTTCTTAATATTTATATCATGGATAGACAAAAAGATAAATAATCATTGTCAATACCTTATAAACCAGGAGAAAAGACAAGAAAATGAAGTAATAAATTTAAACAAAATGGAAGAAGAGAATTGATAATAAAAATTGATTCATCACCACAAATAGCTTAAGAAGTGCTAGTGTACGTCACTAGATTCTTAGTGTCACTGGGTCTTCTTTATAAAGCCTAAGAATCAAAAGACACTTGTAAAGAGATACTTTTCATCAGCCAACAGAATATTTTCTGAAGTTTTTGAACCCTATAGACCCTAAAATAAACTAAATATTATGTATTACCTAGTATTTATATTATAAATACTAGGTTATATTATAACCTAATATTAATATTAAATAACATTATTTAATATTAATACTAGGTTGATACAAACACAATTGCAGGTTTTGCCATTGATAATCATAGTAATTTCTGAATTTAGGTGTCAATGCTATATTTGAAATGAAACATAAAAGTGACTGGCCACTATGCACATATTTTTTAAAATGATTGATGAGTTTCTTAAGCTCAAGCAATTCCGTCACAGAGTACCTGGCCATTCTTGATAAGAGTCAGAGCTATTCCCCACCTACCTGATAAAAGAAGGAACCCAGTGAAGATTTCTTCAGTTGTATTTGAAGAGACCTACTGCGAGAGCTGCCTTTCCTCTCTTGCCTGGATGAAAGGGTTGGCATGGTCTTATAGATACAGAGATACAGAACCTGTGGAAACAATCCCATTTTCACATCTCTGCTATCAGCATGCACTTAACCCTGACTAGAGTGTGAGCAAATGTAATCTGTAACTTGTCTGTATTAAGCCTTTACTCAGTGAAGAATAATTCTCCCTTAAGAATTTTGAAATTATAAGCTTCTGATCAAGAAGGTTGTGGGGTGGGAGTTTTCATTTCTATATCTGAAAGTCCTGGAACCCTGAATTCAATGTAATAAACTGAATGTCCTTTTAGGTTGATAACACCCTAGGATCTTGTCAAGAAACACAAATCCTTTCTGGAACTTAGGGTATCCTTATCATCGTCTTTTTAGTAGTAAAAGAAAAAAATTATCATCAGTCAAATATGAGGCATCAGAATTTGTCAAAAATAAGGATGTAAGAAAAAATAAATAGAATTTCAGTTATAAATAGATAACAATAAATACATAATCTAAATACCAGATTATAATGAAACAAAGAAGTGGTAAACTAAGAGCAAGATCTGAATAAATTATACTTACTAGTTCACAGCGTAGAAAAGCATTGGGAATGATACGTTTAAAGACAACGGGGATAGAATGAAAAAAGTCTAATAATTGTACAATTAGAGTTCCAGAAAGATAAAATAGAGAAAATGAGATTGTGTTGGTTATCTATTGCCATGCAACAAATTACTCCAAAATTTAGCTGTTTAAAACAAGCTTAAGTTGTTTCTCATGGTTTCAGAGTGCAAAGAATCTAGAAGCAGCTCACCTGAGTAGTTGTAATGCAGGCTCTCCTATGAGGTTGTCATGCTGTCAGCCAATGATACAGTTATCTAGAACTTGACTAGTTCAATTCGCCAGGATCATATACAAATTATAAATTTGTATATACATATCAACATAGCCTCATAATAGATAAAGGAAAAAATTAACAAAGCTGCCAGGAAAAATTGATAAAATCCACTATTTTTAAGCAGAATTTTAACATACTTTCTACATAATGAGTAGATAAAGCAAACACAAATTAGGAATAAAGAATATTTGAACAGCTTAATTAATAACTTATCTAATGGGCACAAATTAAATCCTAAGTTTCTAACAATAAGATAATATACATTCTTTTCAGGCATAAATGAAACCTTTATAAAAATTGGTCATACATCAGTCCATAAATAAATCTCTCAGTAAATTTCAGTAAGTGTCATTCAGACCATATTGTATGTCCTTAGTGCCATTATATTTGAAATCAGTAATAATCATTATTATAAGAAAATAGATTTGGGAAAAATCGTAAACATACTTTATTCAATAATTAAAGTATCAAACAAAAAGTCCTAATGAAAGTTAGAATATACCTAGGACTGGACTACAGCACTTACAGGAGCAAGGGCCATGTCTATTTCTTTAATAAATGTACACTCTAGCACTTAGCACTACCTTTCCCACTTTCTGGTAATGATCTGTCTACCCCCTTACTCTCTATCTCCATGGGTTCAATCGTTTTGATTTTTATATCTCATAAGTAAGTGAAAACATGATGTTTGTCTTTCTGTACCTGATTTATTTCACTTAACATAATGACATCCAATTACATACATGTGGTTGCAAATGACTGAATCTTGTTCTTTTTATGGCTGAATAGTATTTCATTGTGTATAAGTACCACATTTTCTTACCATTCATATGTTGAAGGACATGCAGTTTGCTTCCAAATCGTGGCTGTTGTAAACACAGCTGCAACAACTAATTTCCTTTCCTTTAGGTATATACCCACTAGTGGGAAGGCTGGCTTATATGCTACCTTTATTTTTAGTTTTTCTGACAAACCTCCAAACTGTTCTCCATAGTGCTTGTATTAATTACATTCCCACCAACAATGTATGAGGGTTCCGTTTTGCTTTTGGCTGACTTGACACTCAAACCACAAGACACAGTCCTTCTCGCCCTTCCCTCCCCTTTCCAAAGGCAGAGGAGCCTCACCCAGTGGATATGACTATCTCAGGCCCTTGGGGATTGTTACCAGACTACCTCTGATGTTCCTTTAACTGAAGGCTTCAAGGCTCTTCAGTCAACTTGTGGTGAATATCACCTGGCTGGGACTCACCCTTCAGGGGAGTGAGTTCCCCTCTGGCTCTGGGAAGTACCAGAAATGCCATCCAAAAGCCAAGTCCTGGAACTGGGGACCCTAGGAGCCCACTTGATACTCTACTCCACTATGGCTGAGCTGGTACTTAAAGTGAAAGACAAAGTTTCCTTTACTTTTCCATTCACGCTTCTCAAGCAGGAGTCTCACCCTATACCTACCACAACTGGAAATGTGCCAAGTCTCTCTTAAGTCCAGCAAGTCTTAGCAACTCACCTAAGGCCTGTGATGTAGTACCTGGATACTTCTGTTGGTTATTCACAGCCCAGGGGCCCTTCAGGTAGCAAGTGATGAATCCTGCCAGGACTGGGTCCTTCCCTTCAAGGCAATGGATTCCCTTCTTGCCCAGGGTGTGTCTAGAAATGTCCAGGAGCTAGAGTCTAAAATGAGGGTCTCACAATTCTGACTGGTGCTCTATCTTGCTGTGGCTGAGCTGGTATACAAGGTGCAAGACAAAGTCTTCCCCACTATCCATCTCCTCTCCTCAAACAGGAGAAAGGGGTCTCTTTTGAAGCCAGGATTTGTGCAGCCTGGCGTTCAAGGATGGGTGATGCCAGCACTCCCTTAGCTGCCCAAGCTGGTGCCTCAATAGGTCACATGGACCCACAGTCCACTGTCTCTTGGTCCAGTTCAGCCTATGACTCACCTTGGTGTTGCAGTCCTTGTGGCCTAGACTGCCTTCCAACTTTATTTAAAGCCCCAAAGCACTTTAGCCCACAGTGGTGAGGCTTGTAGGAACTCAAGTCCCGACCACCGGGATCGCGATTCTCCTCTGGCTCAGGCTGGTTTAAATGCTCCCTATGTGGAAGGGTGCCAGCTGAGTTTGATCCAGCTCTGCTTTCTGCTATAACAAGGGCAGAACTGAGTTCAATGCCTCACAATTGCTGGATCTCCCTCTCCCCAGGGTGCAGAAAGGCTCTCCGCACCACATTGCCACTGTCAAGGGATCAGGGAGAGATGGCACAGGGAATTCAAGACTATTTTTTCTACTTCTTTAGTGCCTCTTTCAGTGACATGAATTTAAAACCAGGTACTATGAGTGGTCACCTGATTTTTAGTTCTTATGAAGGTCCTTTGTTGTGTGTAGATATGTGTTAAATTGGTGTCCTTGTGAAGGTAGGTTGGGGGATGATCGGTGGAGCCTTCTTTTTCTTCACCTTGCTCTACCCTCCTTTCATTCTTCTATTAAAAGTATTAAGTTAAATAAATGGGAAGAAAAAAAAAGTATTAAGTTTAAGTGCTCAATGGGTAAGGTGTTAACATTAATCTAGACACTATAGAAACAGTTATAAACAATGTGAAGTATTTCCCACATTATCATCACTCCATCACTTGGAGTTTACATTCTAATAAAGGAGAAAGATAAGTAGATGAATTAATGTGTTAGTACAGTTCAGTTTTATGAAGAAAATAACAAAATGGATAAAGAATGAGTCAGGTGATACTATAGAAAATGTAGCCAGCTGTGGTCTTTCTAAGCAGGCAAGATTTTAACAAAGACTTGAAAGACGTAAAGGAATAATCCACAGGATATCTCCGAGAAGGGTGTTCTAGTTAGAAAGAACAACAAATGCAAAGGTCCTGAAAAAAGAACACGAAGGATGTGTTTTTTAAAGGACAGTATTTTATGATTTTAAGTAATATTTTGCCTATATAATCTTAAATTTTTAACACAGGCTTGATGCACTACACACCAGAATATACAAACAGAGAATCTGCTGTACCAATGATAGGCCAATTGCTCTGAAGACACAGACTCTGTTTCAAGAAACTTAATAAGTAGGCTCTGGAAATTGGAAGTGATCTTAGTATTTAAGTTCAGTCACTCAACTACAATCTCTGAAACTGAGAGAAATGTGATCTCATTGCATCATGTAATGAAAGTTTAATTTTTTTAAGGAACAATAGGAATATCACTTGCAAAACAGAAATGGGGGTTTACCTTTCAGAGACTAAAGTATTTTAGTAGTCATGAATCAACTGCTTATTTCTCTATTTAATGATTTACTACTGCCTTATCAAAGGCATCTCCTTGTTAGCTTTTTATGAGGTTTACCATCTAAAGCCAGCTTCCAAAATTAGAGGCTAACAAATGAGTAGCTACATGTCTAGATGTGCAACAGCTGACTTAGGAGTAATAAAAAGTCCATCCCCATTCCCCCATAATTCAGCTGCGTGATTAGTCTGTGTCCACTGGCAGAACCTGGTAAAGATCTGGAAATCATTCTGTTAATGTGTTCAATGCGGAAAGCTTAGAGAAAAGCCTCTTCAAAGTGGCTTTAAAGAAATTCAGTAATCTGATTTGACTGTTAATACTAATCATATTTTGAAGTCTCAGACGTCTGCCCCCTTCTGTCTTCTGTTTGTAGACAGAGGCAAATATTGATATTTTGATATTTATTTATAATTTTGAAAATCATGGTGTTCTCTAGTGTGCCATCAGATTTCACCCATCTGGATTTAGATTCCACTAATTTTGGAAGTCTACATAATGCTGACAGTATCATTAAAAGGTGCTGTCTGTAAGGTAAACCGTTTTTTTTCCTGGAAAATTTATAAGTAATTTATGTAAAAATATTAGCAAGTGGTGGAGATATTTTATATTGCATTACAGAGCAAAAATGTTTATGTGCCTCAGAAGTATCCTTTCTAGCCCATTTTAGACATATTGGTGTGTCCTGTGTTGGAATATATTTGTATGATAAGTAGGCTAGAGAGAGAGAGACAGAGACAGACAGACAGACAGAACATGTTGAACTCTCATAGCATGAATACTATAGATCACTAGGACCTCAGACCTCTTCCTCAAGTTTGCAAGTTTAGAAATTTCATATGTTCAGTTTTCTCAGGATTGATCAGCCACCTGGAACCTGACTCATTCTAATGATCTCATACAAGAATATTTACAGAAAGTTTACATTTTACCCATTTAAAAAATTCATTAGAAGAAATCTCCCAGGCCAAGATCTAAGGCCAATCACCTTTCTTTTCATGGGAGGAAATATTCAGTTGTAATGTTTAGTTGGTAGAGAGAGAATTCAAACCAGAGAAGTTGGTATTCTGTAGCAGATGTCACTATTGATATTAGAAAGAATGGAAAACAGAGCTGCTGCTAAAGTAAGCAAGCTGACAGCTGAGGCAGCATGTTCATGCGGTCACTACATTGAAGATCCAGTCCAGTTATCTGGCAGTGCATAAACTCAATGCTGTTGGTACAATCACAGAAGATCGATCCGAGGAAGATTAATTATTGTTAATCTAATTCACATGGGTGTATATGCAGGTTATTAGTGTTCTTCACAAAATTTTTCTGGATTTCCACTTTCCTGGTACATAGTAGGACTGCTTTTCCCTACCTCTCTGATATTACATGTGAACTCATTGCTTTAGCACCCCTGTCCCCCCGCAAAAAAAGTGAATAGAAGTAACATGTGTCACTTCCAGGCAGACGCTCTAAGAGACAGTGTGTTATTTGCTACATCTTTTGTTATGGTCATGATGGAAACATAGGTTGAGACAACTGTAATAAGAAATGCCCTATGTCAACCTTTGTTGGACATGTATGTGAGAAAGAAGGGATTGTTGGATTAAGCCATTGAGATATTGAGGTTTTTCTTACTGAAACACAATCCAGTCTATGCTTCCTGTTGTAGTATATAACCAAAAATTTAAAAGTATTTATTTTAAATTGAGGCACCACCTTTTAGGAATCAAGATACATTGACAAGCTAACTAATACATACTTGGAAGTTGGCTTGATATTTATATATCCAGAAAAAATGGGAATTAGAGAGTGTTATAAAATGGAAAAGCATGAACTATTACTGCAATATAATAGAGCATTTTCTCTGGTGATTGCATTAGACCTCTTGCCAAGCACCATAGCTCACTCATTGGTTCATCTACTTCTTCATTCACTCCAAAGATATTTATCAAGTGCTGATTATAATGCCAAGACCTACACTGTATCTTTAGGATACAACCATAAGATAATTGTGACAGTCTCAATCCTTACAAATGTGCCATCTTAGTCTCTTTAGTCCTATTTTTTAGGTCCTGTGATGATCACATACTTTTTACCAATGCATGTTCTTTTTTCATAACTGCTTAGACTACCACTTTCCTTAGTTTTGTTCTTGTTCTAAACATGTATTAAATCAATGCTTCTCAAATGATTAGGTTTTCCCCTAGTTTATCACAGAATGACATTTTTGTAAAAAATCAAAAATAACTACTAGAAAAATATTTCATGCAATTGAATATCAAAGCAATAAGCCATAAGCTATAAAAGTTATACAAAATTCTAAATGGTTACTCACATGTTCTATATTTGTTTTTTTCCAGACAGGCAAAACGTTCACAGACTATATTGTTCACTCTTTGAACACAACTGCTCTGGAAAAGCAAGTAGATCTCAAACAAACTATATTTTCTGTTTTCATTTATGAAACCATCTGCCTCCTAATCACTAAAATTATGAAGTTTTATACAATGGGTAACTTCTTCAGGGTACTGTCCCATTGCCCATTCAGCTCACTACATGTATTATTTAGTTAATTTTTAAAATCAATTAATATTTCATATGAATACATTTTAATGTCTACTCCATATAAATGGAAAACATTTTCTCTTGCTAGAAATAAAGTGTGATAAAATGTAACTCTAAAAAGTAGTGTTATGAAGGGAGATATTGCCTGCCCTGAGAAGAGCTGAAATTTCACTAACACTACACTGAAACTTCCTGCTTGATATGCTCAGAAAATTGAGAGGGAATTAAAAAGAGAACATTTTCTCATTATAGGCTTTATGCCATTTAATGCCTAATTCATGATCTAACATCGTTTGAAGGACCAAACAGTAATCACTCTTTATTTTTTAAAAAGGCATCCTTTAACTCTCCCGTGTTGAAGATCAGTTTGAAATTGTCCTCTATGAATATGTCTGTTGACAGTCACAAATCAGTCAGTCATATCACATGGATAATTGTAATTGAACACGGGAGTTAAATTTCACCACTTCCTTTCCTACATCTCTGTCTTATGGACTGCTGATGCTGCAGACCACAGACTCGCTTCAGCTTCTAAAAGTAGAATGTTCGCCAGATCTAAATGGTCTCTATGAAATTTTTTTTTCGAGCTCTAGTACAGCATCTGGCATATACTAAGTACCTAATAAACTTGTATTTCTTCCTTATTCCATTAACAATAAGCTCCTTTTCCTGATGAGATAGGAAAAATATGTGTTAGTTACTGGAATTCCCCCTTAGGGTCTCTTGTTACAAAGAGGAAGACTGTCAATTTTTACCTACTTATTTTTTACCATTGCAAATATTTAATGATAACCCACAATTACAGTATTAGTTATATTACCCAACAGGCCTCAAAGGTTTGGCTTAGTTTTTGTATTTTCATAAATGTCCACAACTCTATGCAGCTTTGACATTAGGGAGAAGAGACTCGTTTAGCCAGTTGTTTATTCCCCGGAACTGCCTCAGCTAAACACCAGACCACAACTTCTGTGTGCACTATGTCAAGCCATGAGTATGCACAGGTCGAAAAATTAAATTTGTATAATATTCTCAGAGATGTGAACATGAGCAGAGTATTTATCACAATGGAAAGATCTTGCCGCAGATATTTCTTACCTAATGTTGAACTTTTATCAAAGAATTTTTTTTCAACTAGCTGTTTCAAAAAAAAAAAAAAGGCTAAACATACAGTGTCTCCTCTCTCCCTTCAGGATACAAACCACAGAATTCCGATGACTCATTCCAAAATAGCTTATGAATATGCCACGGGCGGAAGGGCATGCTGTTTAGTTCTCTAAAACTTCCTGCCAAACTGAAGAAACTGAACGTACACAGATATTTGGGGACTAACTCTGAGTAATAATGAGAAGTTAAGCCCTTGTAGTCTCAGGGTTAGCAACAGCTTGCCTGACATGTCCGGTTACATCCTGTTTGCTACACAAGTGACTCCTCAAAAAATAATAATATAATATTAATAGCACAATGTTTTATTGTTAATATTGCTGTTATCTGTGCCAATGGCTCCCGTATTTGCAGCCATAAGTAGACTAGGTCACTTCTTTGAAGAATACTAAATGAAAGGTTTTATGAAACAAACATATTGCCATTATGAATCTAAAATAAAAAGCCAGGATTCAATGTATAGAATTTGAAGGCAGCAAAAGCCCCTAAAAAGGAAAGGCAATAAAGCATAGTGATCAAAATCTTGGGTGTGATTCCCAGTTTTTATACCTTTAGCAGTTACTTGAACTCTCTAAGTTCTAATTTCCCCATATGTAACATGAGGATGGCAATAATTCCCTCTGTGTTTAGGATTCTTGTGAGGATTAAATAAAGGCACGTATGCCTACAAGGAATACTGCTCAGTAAATAAATTATCCCATGCATTCTCCTTTTCATAAATGAATCTGAAAACCAAAACCATTAGGTGACCTAAGAAAAATCACACACCTCATGAGTACAGTGCCAAGACAGGGCATTATAATGCTGTGGTTAAAAACACAGGCTCTGGAACAAGTCAACCCAAGTTCAAATCTCAATTTTCCTACTTGCTAGCTGTATAAACTTGGGCAAGTCACTTAACTTTTTTGTCTCTCAATTTTCTCATCTATAAAAGTCAAATAATAATAGTAGTTCTCTTACCAGGTTATTAGGAACAACTTAAAAATGTAATACATGCAACTGGCACATAACAATTAATAAAAAAATATAATTACACTAAAATTGGGAATTTCTGGTTCTCACAAAAACAAAGGTTAATGTAAAATATATGTCAACAATGCCAGACTTTTAAAACTATATCTATAAAAGCAGCCCTAACTTCAAAAATACACAACTCAAAAATTTATTTGATATAATTTAATGGTGACCAGAATATTTGCAGGTCTTCTCAGATGAAGGTACACGTCCTCTTCAACTGTGGCTATGTGTCGTATTTTTCTTTTCCTATAAGGGAAAGATATAAGACAAGCAATTCAAAAACATTTCAAACGACAACCTCAGTTGCTGAAAAGTTACTTTGGAGTTTGAAAAGAATATCAACATTCAGCTGCTCTTGACATTTACAGAGGAAGCATAAAGCAATGGAAAGGGCACCAGACTCCCTTTTCCAGTTCAGGTTCTGCCACTTGACCAGACGTAATGAAGCGACTGAGTCACCATCTACAAAAGAGGCCACTTAACCACGCCTGCCTTATTATAAATACTACATGGAACAAGTACATGACATGTTTCATAAAATTTAAGATACCATATTCATATTGAAGACATAATATTATGCTATTTTAACTAATACATTCAAAATTATTCTGAAACAGTTAAAAGTCAGGAAACTACTTTTTTTCTTTGCTCGTTACATATTCACAGGACATAGAGACTCTCATCTTAAGATAAAGTGAAGAAAAGAAACAAGAGAAAACCTTCAAATCCCAGAGAAAAAAATAATTTTAAACTTATCACCCTTGACAGCTAATAAAGAGGCCTGCAATACTATACATTTTTATATATCTTGATAAGAATTAACACAAAGCCCCTCACATAGTAAGTCCTTAAGACATATTTGTTAAAGGAATAGCTAGGACATAAACAAAATTTTAGGAACCCATTTACAATTGATACCACTACTCCGACCCTATTAGTACCTAATTTGAAAGCCACAGATCTAGACCCAGCCATCGATGACCTAATAGAGTTATGTGGCTATAACTGCCAGTACCTCCAAACCAACCCATGATTTCTCTTCCAGGAATAGACTACACTTTGCCTTTGTGTTGTCTTACAATCCTGCAAGTTAGTTGCAATTCTAAATTGAAACTAAATGGTCAATGCATCTTAGAGCCCATATTTCCTACCCTCAATAGAGAGAATTTCCAAAACAATGGGAAAGTATCCAATGGTCTTTGTACTTTATATGTAACATGAAACACCAGAAGACACAAATGGGAATGTTTTGTGATTTGGGGGTTGGATGGGGCTTGAACACATTGTGGCCCCTCAGGACCCCTCCCGCCTTCCAGGAGAGTACTTGCTGAACAGAACCCTGCTTGAAGACTTCAGGGAGCACCGCAATTCAGACTACTCCCTCCTAATCATATAACAACCAAAGATCAGATGAAGACTATTTTTCAGGGGTTCATATATCTGCTGGCAGATCACTTTGAGTGTGTCAGAACCTCACCAGACAGACACTGACTCATTACTGTATGAGGAGCAAAGGGATAATTAGGTTGGTTATATGTAACTTGCCATTGCCTGCCAAGTATTCAAAGCCCTTTCAGAAATTGTTCATCAGCTTACTTCCTTGATACCCTGAAATATTCCTAAGACCACAGCCACCGCAAACTCCTGCATCCTCTTACCACCGTGAGTTTGTTTCTGTCTCCTCTGATGGCTTTCCAAGCATATTACAGCCACCTCTGTACAATTCTAATGCAGAATCTGGGAGGCTTTTCTTGATAGTCTCTCAGTAAATATTTATTCAATGCAATTTAGTCACACTTAGAGATAACAGACAGTAAGGATCACTAGATTTCCTAAGCGCATCTGTAAATCTGCTGCCTAGGGTCAGAGCGATAGGAAGTTGTTTCCTTACAGAAAAAACAATGTTCTCAAATGCACTGCACTGAGCCTCAATACTGTTACTATACTCATGCATTATAAAAATTTCAATGTGTCTTTCACAGCAGCTTAAGGCCTCTAGGCAGAAAATTTTACTCAGTAACGAAATTTTCACAAAGTAATAGAAGCTTCACAGACATCAAAGAAAGAGTAAAACCTATCATGAAATACGTATTGAACAAAAATAGCATGAAAGTATTTCTTATTTATTGATGTATTCAAACAGCATGTCCTCTCATCTTCCATGGCAGAGTCCACATCTTATTAGTTTGTGTACACTCTGTGCCTGCAAAGTGCTAAGAACAAAGGTATTTGGGGACTTTTTTGTTATAGAAATAAAGAATGAATGAATATACAATAAAGGAAAATTTAAAATGAAAGGACAAAAAGACACAAGCTCTGGGGAATCAATATTTATTTATAAGCCTAAGCATTTTCGTATTATTTTTGTGTACATTAACATCTCAAATCTAAAAACAAACCCATGAAGCACAATAAATAACATCTAACCCTTGAACTCCAAAGAGTTAACTGGGAAAAATTTTCACACACATTGTTAAAAGAAAAAAAGTGTTCAAGTGTTCAAGATAAAAATACTAAATTTGTAGTGGGATCAAACAGCTAATTTAGTAAGAATGCTATATTCAATACTTCTACAATTTGAGAGGTAAGAGAGACCATGGTTAGCAAGAGTATGAGTAAGTAAGTACATAAATTTTTAAAAAAGCAAATAAACAAAGGTAAGTAAGCATGAAAGAATTGTTGGTCCTTGAATATAGGAAATGGAAACAAGAGCATTTCAGGGACAGTCTGGGAAAACTGTTTGCTAGGTGCATGCATATTGAAAGACTTACTTAATACAAGTAATTTTCAGGGATGAGGAGGAGTTAGAACCAGAGCTCTTCCTCTCTCTTCCTGGAGAAATAAATGACATCTTAATTGTAAACAATTAATCATCATATCTATTAATACTTAATAGATACAAATCTAAGCTGGGAAGAAAAAGATGAAAAAAGGGAAAAATGTTGAGGAATAAAGAACCTAGAAAGGCTATTTGTGAATAACTGGAGAAGGTAAAAGAAGGTAAAAGAACCCTAAAGCTTGGATTTGCAAAAGGCCACAGCTTCACAGGAACATTGATATACATTGCTGACTTCTCTCTGTGGAGCCATCCCTGCCCACACCAAAGGGAGCATTTCTCTAGTGGATGCTCCCATAGCTGCATGTATATCAGTCATAGCAAGTATTCTATAGATTACTAATTTCTTTGCTATCCCCTGTGAATTTTACCTCTTTCTTGCATAGTGTTAGTTTATAGTAGGCACAATACTTTTAAACAGTTGTTGATTGGAAAAATATCAACTGATAATATTGACACCGATTGACAGATTTCTCAAGGCAGTTTAGGTGGGATTCAGATCAGCCTCTGGTACATGCTTTTTAAAAAGCTTGAGATCTGCCTGTAAATGTGAGCCTATGCTACAAATAGCCCAAACAAGGAAATTCAGTAAGAATTGTCTCCCAACCTGGTCAAAGCTAAATACTTATCTATCCTCTGCACCTGCAACCGCATGACTTATAAATAGTTTGCCCTTTTACTTTGCTTCACGGTCAGCTGCACAGCAGAAGAAATGCCTAAGATCACGCTGCTGTTGTGACTAATCTCTACAAAGAATAGTACAGAAGATGAAAGGGAGCCACCTCTGAAGCTCCCAAAACCAGGAGTGGGGAACCTATCAGACCACTGTGACAGGTGGAAATACAGGAACTTCATGATGTGATTTGATTTGATTTAAAAAAAAAAAAAAAAAAAGCAAAAACAACACTGGAAAGGATTTAGGCAATGTGGGACAGAGACACAGCAAGAAAGAAAAATAATTGACCAGTTCCTGAGTATTGTTTGTCCTTATAAGATAGCTCTTATAACAAAATCTTCACACGCATAAATTTTTTCTTAGACTAAGTTAAAAACACAATGCTCTTCAAAAAAGACATTCTTAATTAATCAACTCAAATGGTTTGTTACACAGCCTCAAAGATAATCATTATAAAGATTATGTAGCAGCATAAAAATTCACTTATTTGTTGATCCATTGAATATTTATTGACCTTCCCTTATGAGCCAGCTCTGCTCTAGATGCTGGCTGTATATGAGAGAGCAAAACAGAGAAAACTGCTAGAACAGACCTAACATTCTAGAATAATGCACATGATATAATGCTGTGTTAAGGAACAGAACAAAAACCAGGGGAGCAAAAGGGAAAGAACACGAGTTCTTCCATTAGTGGCCTAGCAGACATAGTTTTAAATTTCACCATTGCCTCCAATTTGCTATATAATGTTGAGCAGTTTAGCTGCTTGTGCTGACTCTCTTTTCCACATTTATAACTAAAGGGGACATAAGAAATACCTCGCAGGATTATTTTAAAGATTAAACAAAACTAAACAAGATAGAATGTCAATCAGAACCAAATCTTAGAAATGGTGTTCTAGCTATCTAAAGAATTCCTCCCAGTAGAGAACATCACCAAAACAACACAACAACAACAAAAACTGTATAATTTTTTTAAATAAATTAATGCAAGCCTGAGTAGGCAGGAAAGTCAGGGAAATTCTTAGAGGCCAAAAACAATGAAAAACAGATGTGAGTACAGAATTAAGCAAGTACTTGTCCCTGCATTTGCCTGGTGAGCATCTATTCACTGCTATAGACCTAGGGAGTCAACAAGGTGGGAAAAGACACCTAAATCTGGTATTTCCAAAAGGCACACCTTTAAGGAGACATAAAGATACTTTCTTGACTCATCCTTAGATCTGAGTCAAAAAACAAGAAATCTATCCAGAAAATTACTAACCATAATCTTGCACTCACACACAGATTTAGGATCTTCTGGTCACAATACCTATGTGGGACTTAAAAACAAAAATAAAGCTGAAATTTGGTTTAAAGGATTCCTGGGTTGGTAGTGTCCCCAGGAGCTGACATAAGTAAATATAAATCCTTTCTAGAGAAAAATCGTTTAAACTCACACCTTAAAGAATTCCCACAGGTAAAGTGGGGATTATCTTATTATATTTGACCATGCAAGGCAGATGGTCAAATGTAATAAATTTATGAAATGTATAACACAAAATTAATAAAACATGCAATGAAATCAGCCACAATGGATGAAAGTCAGTAGAAATAATACATTTAAATAAATACTCAAATTAATGTGATAAATATTTTTAACAAAATATATAAACATAAAAGTATATGACAAGAAATTGACATACAAAGTATCAGAGAGAATTTTTTAAATAAAATATCTAAAAATAAAAAATGTAATCATTGAAATTGGAAATCACTGAGGTGGTGGGCAACCAACACAGAAGGACATATTTATTTTTGTATACTTGTATCATTGTTCCATATTTATATATTAAGATACCATAAAATATAATAATTCCTTAGAGCAGAGGTTCCTAAATGGGTCCATAATCTCTAGAATTTGGGGGATCTGTGACTTAGGAAAAATTTAAATATTTATTTTAACTAACTGGAATCTATCATTTCATTTAATTATGAGCATAAAAAACAAACCATATTAGTGATAACAATAACTTTGACTTTTTCACCAGTGTAAATTTCAGATTTTATATCATATAACAATTGTCACAAAATAATATTATTTATGTTCACTGTTCACGAGTATCATATTACTCATTGTAATAGACCTAAAGTTATTTTCCTGTTATTTATTCTGTTAAACTTAGAGAATGGATACATTACCATATCACAATTTTTTAAAATTTTTTGATAGTTATATTTCAATTTAATTGGCTTCTTTTGTAATTTTGTGTATTTTATTATATCCATTTAAAAATCACTATTAAAGGCATCCCTAGTCTTCATTTGACAGCCAAAAATAATACTACAGAACAAACTCAGGGATTAATTCATATATCAAAACACTGCATTGTATCCCATAAGTAGATACAATTATTTGTTTATTTAAATTTTTTTAACTCAGAAAAAATGCTATGAGTATTTAAAAATTTAAATCAAATTTACTTTCCCTTTTTTTTTTAATTCTAAGAAAACTCACAAATACTTACCATTTAACGAATTTAACTAAGTATATTTTTCTCTTGGCTTTCAGGTTGTATTATAGATATTTGTTACAAATTCAATAATGAAAGAGGAAAGGAGCAAACAGAGAAGAAGTGGGAAAGGTGTTTTGCAATTGATCACACTATAAGCTCTTACATCCTGTCTTACCAGAAATTAAAACAATTACTTGAATGTTTCTACTTTCTTTCAGTTAATTCTATATTACCCACCTAAGAATTTATACTGGCAGCGAGGCATATTTTCAGCCTAGTAAGGAAGTAAATTACTTATATTTACTACCAGAACATTTAAAATATAACTTAATATTCAGATGTATCTACTCAAGAACCTGAGTTTGAGTATTCTAGGATTTGTTTAATAAGTCTCCTTCATTACATCTCATCCTAGATATCTTTCCAAAATATAGAAGTGAAATTGAAATATTTTCCCTTCGTGTTTATATTTTACTCACTTTAACTCCCTCTCTGGACCTTTTCTATACCATTCTATCCCAGGCCTTGGGTTTCTATGTGTTTGTGTCCCAGATCTGTTAAACTCAGCTGACCCACCACACCCAACCAGAACTTCAAAAGAAGCTATGAACAGCAGTGCCTGTTCTAGCTGGAAGATCATCCTGAGTCCCTCCCTGTTTATTCTTGAAATGTGTGAGCCTCCTTTCATCTCTAGTTCTCAGATTTAGGCACAATAACCCAGATGTGATGTCTACATCTAACCCTCTGGATCCCAGACTGTCAATGAAATGTTTATCTCATGTGGATTCGTGGCTCTGCTCACTCACTCAGCTTATTTTGCAGTCTCTATGACCCCATGTAGTAAATCTCCCTGTCTAGGACTAGCCTCAAAATCCCAATTTCCAGAGGACAGGGATTTGAACATCCACTGCCCCTCTTCTTGCAATACAGCCAGCCCTGGAAGGACCCTCTAACTTTAGCTACACTCGAAACAGAATTTTACATGATTCACCATATGATAGCACTGATGCTCTCCTGTAACTCAAATTCTACCTTCTTGTTTCACTTTCAAACCTGCGTCATCAAAGTGACATATTCAACGGAACAGAAAAGTGGCCTTTTCTGAAATTTTTCTTAGGGGATATGGATGTATAATGAATTACACCTCACACCTCAAAAAAAATTTCCAAAATATGTTTTTTATCTATCTTCTTCCCCCAGATCATACAACCGTAGCCTTGTCTCTGTCTCTGTCTCTGTTCCTATCTCTGTCTCTCTCTCTCTCTCTCTGAATCTCTAGCTCATTGTTGCTCTCTAAGTTCCATGAAGCTGAAAACAACAACAACAACAACAACAAAGAAGATACCTATGAACCAATGTGCAGCAATTTCCTACACATATTGTTAAATGACCAAAAGCACAGTGCAGAAGAATATATATAGTATGCCACCTTCTGTGCAAAAAAGATTAGGAAGTAAGAAATCATGCATATCTTTGCAAAAAGAAAGAGGAAAACTGAAAACCATGAAATTTTCAGGGGAAGAGTGTGAAGGGTATATGCAAAGTGTAACACTTCCTTGAGAATTCCTATGTTTACAGTTTTGACATGAAGTTATCTTAACATTCTACATACTCAAAGAATAAACATAATTTGAAAAGGAATAAAAAAGGAAAGAAAATGAAAGCAAACTGCAAAAATGAACCCAATGTTATTTCAAAAGAAAAGTGTAGCATATTACACAGATGGTGTGGCAATGAAAGCACAATCCTGCGTAGCTTATGATCACAGTATCTGACTATAAACCCCTAGCTTTGTGCAAGCTGCATGTATGGGGTGGAGAAAACCAGACAAATCCTGAAGTGTTTTAACAGCTTTGTTTTTCAGAGGTATGGGCAAAGCAATTCTGAAATTATTTTAGATCTATTATAAGAGTAAACAAATTAGTAAATGTATCAAATTGTTGGGAGCTGGAGTTTTCTTACTGTGGAAAAGGGTGCAAATGAACATGAAACAGAGAAAGCAAGCACTCAGTGGGGATGGATGAGAATTGGTGGTATCAGCAAGGGCTCAAGATTTCTAAGTAGGTCCATATGTACACACACACATATACGTTTACATGCATGAATATATGTACATGTATATGTATCTAATTTATGTGTATATAAAAACACATGTAGTAAATATATATGTAGGTGTTTATATGTCTATATACGTGTATATATTTCTTATCTCAGCCCATAAAAAGACCTAAAGGAAAAAATACCATACTAGCATTGAACACACTTGGTGCCCAGATTTTAGCCCCCACTAATATCAGTCCCCACTAAAGAGAACAAGGGACCTCATTTTCTTGCTGCCAGTATTTACTCAACTGCTCAAACTAAATTTTTTTATTAGTTTTTAAAAATTAATATTATGATATAGATCCAAGATGGCTAAATAGGAACAGCTCTGGAGTGTAGTTCCCAGCAAGAATGCAGAGGGTGAGTAATCACAGTTCCAAACAAGTTTTTACTGCCCACAGACCTGGAGATTCCCAGCCAGAAAAGCACATGAGTTTCCAGCACGGCTGTTTCAGCTGGCGCAGTGGGTCTCCACAAAAAAACTCACACAAATCTGGGCGGCCATTTCAACTGGTGCCTGGAATGCCTGGGAGACAGAGTTGCTCATTCAGCTGAAAAAAGTGGGGCTGAAACAGGGAGCCAGGTGATCTGGCTCAGTGGGTCCCAAACCCACAAAGATCAGCAATCTGAAATGCTCTGAATTGAGAGTTTCACAAGAAGCACAGCTGGACTCGAGACAGTCCAGCTCTGTTGGTGAAAGGGTGTCCACCATTACCAAGGCAGTCCACCACTATCGAGTCAGTCTGCCACTACTGAGGCAGTCCACCATTACCGTGGCAGTCTGCCATTACTGAGGCAGACCACCATTACCGAGGCAGTTCTAACTATACTTCTATAAGCAAAACCACAAGGAAGTTCATACAGCAGCTGGACAGAGCCCACAGCAGCTCAGCAACACCTCTGCTGGCAGACTATAAGTAAACTACCTCCTTTCTGGGCAGAGCATCTCTGAAAAAAGGCAGAAGCACACCAGGAATTTATCAATAAAGCCCCACCTTCTCAGGACAGAGCAACTCAGATAAAAAGGTTGTTATGAGTTTCACTGCAGCAGACTTAACCATACCTTCCCAGAAGCTCTGAAAAGAACAATGGAGCTCACAGCTCAGCACTTGAGCTCCTATAAGGGACAGACTGTCTCCTCAAGCAGCTCTCCCAACCCCCATATATCCAAAGAGACACCTCATAAAGGAGAGCTCAGACTGACATCTGGCGGGAATCCTTCTGGGACAAAGATAACAGAAGAAGAAACGGGCAGCAACCTGTACTATTCTGCAGCCGCTGCAGGTGATCCCCAGGCAAGCAGGGTCTGGAGTGGACCTCCAGCAGTCCTACAGTTGAGGGTCCTGACTGTTAGAAGGAAAAATCAAAAACAGAAAGAAATAACTTCATCATCAACAAAAAGGACATCCACTCAGAAACCTCATCTGAAAGTCACCAACTAAATCCACAAAGATAGGAAGAAACCAGTGCAAAAGGATGAAAACACCCAAAACAGAATGCCTCTCCTCCTCCAAAGGATCACAACTCCTCACCAGCAAGGGAACAAAGTTGGATGCAGAATGAGTCTGATGAATTGACAGAAACAGTCTTCATAAAGTGGATAATATCAGACTTCTCTGAGCTAAAAGAACATGTTCTAACCCAATGCAAAGAAACTAAGAATACTGAAAAAAGGTTTGAAGAAATACTAATGAAAATAAACAGCATAGAGAAGAAATCAATGATTTGATGGAGCTGAAAAACACAACACGAGAACTTCGTGAAGTGTACACAAGTTTCAATAACCAAATTGGC
>NW_016107501.1:3351519-3406006 GCF_001604975.1 Cebus imitator
AAAAAAGAGTAAAAAGAAATGAACAAAGCCACCAAGAAATATGGGATTATGTGAAAAGACCTAATCTACATTTGATAGGTATAGCTGAATGTGACGGAGCGAATGAATCCAAGCTGGGAAGCACTCTTCAGGATATTATCCAGGAGAGCTTCCAAAACGTAGCAATGCAGGCCAAAATTCAAGTCCAGGAAATACAGAGAACACCACAAAGATATTCCTCAAGAAGAGCAACCCCAAGGCACATAATCATCAGATTCAGCAGGGTAGAAGTGAAGGAAAAAATGCTAAGGGCAGCCAGAGAGTAAGATCAGGTTACCCACAAAGGGAAGCCCATCAGACTCACAGCAGATCTCTCAGCAGAAACCCTACAAGCCAGAAAAGAGTGGGGGCCAATATTCAACATCCTTAAAGAAAAGAATTTTCAACCTAGAATTTCATATCCAGTCAAACTAAGCTTCATAAGTAAAGGAGAAAGAAAATCCTTTATGGACAATCAATTGCTGAGAGATTTCGTTACCACCAGGACTGCCTTACAAGAGCTCCTGAAAGAAGCTCTAAACATAGAAAGGAACAACCAGTACCAGCCACCCCAAAAATGTGCCAAATGGTAAAGAGCATCAACACAATGAAGAAACTGCCTCAACTCAAGGACAAAACAAACAGCTAGCATCAAAATGGCAGGATCAAATTCAGACATAACAATATTAACCTTAAATGTAAATGGGCTAAATGCCCCACTCAAAAGACACAGACTGGCAAATTGGATAAAAAGTCAAAATCCATCAGTGTGCTGTATCCAGGAAATGCATCTCATGTGCAAGGACACACATAAAATAACTCAAAATAAAGGGATGGAGGAAGATTTACCAAGTAAATTGAGAGCAAATAAAAGCAGGAGTTGCAATCCTAGTCTCTGATAAAATAGACTTTAAACCAATAAAGATCAAAAGAGACAAAGAAGGGCATTACATAATGGTAAAAGGATCAGTGCAATAAGAAAAGCTAATGATCCTAAATGTATACACACCCAATGCAGGAGCACCCAGGTATATAAAGCAAGTCCTAATGACCTACAAAGAGACTTAGACTCCCACACAATAATAGTGGGAGACTTTAACACTCCACTGTCAATATTAGGTCAACGAAACAGAAAATCAACAAGGATATCCAGGACTTGAACTCAGACCTGGACCAAGCGGACCTAATAGACATATACAGAAATCTCCACCCCAAATCCACAGAATATATGTTCTTCTCAGCACCACATTGCACCTACTCTAAAACTGACCATGTAATTGGAAGTAAATCAATCCTCAGCAAATGCAAAAGAACATAAATCATAACAAACGGTCTCTCAGACCACAGGGCAATCAAATTGAACCCAGGATTAAGAAACTATCTCAGAACCACACAACTTAATGAAAACTGAACAACTGTCTCTTGAATGTTGACTGGATAAACAATGACATGAAGGCAGAAATAAAGATGTTCTTCAAAACCAATGAGAATGAAGACACAACATACCAGAAACTCTGGGACATTTAAAGCAGTGTCTAGAGGAAAATTTATAGCAATAAATGCCCACATAAGAAGCAAGGAAAGATCTAAAATCAACACCCTATCATCAAAATTGAACGAGCTAGAGGAGCAAGATCAAAAAAACTCAAAAGCTATCAGAAGACAAGAAATAACTAAGATCAGAGCAGAACTGAAAGGGATAGAGACACCAAAAAAACCTTGAAATAATCTATAAATCCAAGAGCTGTTTTTTGAAAAGATCAACAAAATAGACACACCACTAGCCAGTATAATAAAAAAGAGAGAAAAATCAAGTAGATGCAATAAAAAACGATAAAGGGGATACTACCACAGATTCCACAGAAATACAAACTACATTCAGAGATTACTACAAACAACTCTATGCACATAAACTAGTAAACCTGGAAGAAATGGATAAATTCCTGGACACTTGCACCCTCTCAAGCCTAAACCAGGAAGAAGTTGAAACCCTGAATAGACCAATAACAAGGGCTGAAGTTAAGGCAGCAATTAATAGCCTACTAGCGAAAAACTAATCCAGGTCCAGATAGGTTCACAGCTGAATTCTACCAGACATACAAAGAGGAGCTGGTGCCACTCCTTCTGAAACTACTCAAAACAATCCATAAAGAGGGAATCCTTTCCAAATCATTTTATGAGACCAACATCATCCTGATACAAAAACCCAGCAGAGGCTCCTCAAGAAAAGAAAACTTCAGGCCAATATGCATGATGAACATAGATGCAAAAATCTTCAATAAAATACTGGAAAACTGATTGCAACAGCACATCTAAAAGCTTATCCATCAGGATCAAATAGGCTTCATTCCAGAGATGCAACGCTGGTTCAACATATGCAAGTCTACAAATGTAATTCATCACATAAACAGAACCAAAGACAAAAACCACATGATTATCTCAATACATGCAGAGAAGGCCTTTGACAAAATTCAACAGCGCTTTATGATAAAAACACTCAAGAAACTAGGTATTGATGGAATGTATCTTTAAATAATAAAAGCTATTTATGGGAAACCTACAGCCAATATCATACTGAATGGGCAAAAACTGTAAGCATTGCCTTTGAAATCTGGCACTAAACAAGGATGCCCTCTCTCACCACTCCTATTCAACATTGTATTGGAAGTTCTAGCCAGAGCACTCAGGCAAGAAAAAGAAATAAAGCGTATTCAATTAGGAAAGGAGGAAGTCAAATTGTCTCTATTTGAGGACGACATGATTGTATATTTAGATGACCCCATCATCTTAGCCCAAAATCCCCTTAAGATGATAAGCAACTTCAGCAAAGTATCAGGATACAAAAATCAATGTGCAGAAATCACAAGCATTCCTATACACCAATAAAAGACTTAAAGAGAACCAAATCAAGAACGAACTGCCGTTTACAATTGCTACAAAGAGAATAAAATACCTAGGAATACAACTAACACAGGATGTAAAGGACCTCTTCAAGGAGAACTACAAAATACTGCTCAAGGAAATAAGAGAGGACACAAACAGATGGAAAAACATTCCAAGCTCATGGTTAGGAAGAATCAATATTGCGAAAGTGGCCATACTGCTCAAAGTAATTTATAGATTCAACGCTATCCCCATCAAGCTACCTATGATTCTCTTCAAAGATCTGGAAAAAAAACACCTTAAACTTCATATGGAACCAAAAGGGAGCCTGCATAGCCAAGTAAATTCTAAGCAAAAAGAACAAAGATGGAGGCATCATGCTACCTGACTTCAAACTGTAGTATAAAACTACAGTAATCAAAACAGCATTGTACTGGTACCAAAACAGAGATATAGACCAATGGAACTGAACAGAGGCCTCAGAGGCAACATCACGCATCTACAACAATCTGATCTTTGACAAACCTAACAAAAAGAAGCAATGGGGAAAGGATTCCCTGTTTATTAAATTGTGTTGGGAAAACTGGCTGGCCATGTGCAGAAAGCAGAAACTGGACCCCTTCCTGACACCTTACACTAAAATTAACTCCAGATGGATTAAAGACTTAAACATAAGACCTAACACCATAAAAACTCTAGAAAAAAACCTAGACAAATCCATTCAGGACATAGTCATAGGCAAGGACTTCATGACTAAAACACCAAAAGCATTGGCAACAAAAACCAAAATAGACAAATGGGATCTAATTAAACAGCAGAGCTTCTGTGCAGCGAAAGAAATAATCATTACAGTGAACCAGCAACCAACAGAATGGGAAAAACTTTTTGCAATCTACCCATCTGACAAAGGGCTAATAGCCAGGATCTACAAAGAACTAAAACAGATTTACAAGGAAAAAGCAAACAAACCCATTCAAAAGTGTGTGAAGGACATGAACAGACACTTTTCAAACTAAGACATATATGAGTCCAATAAACGTGAAAAAATGCTCATCATCACTGGTCATTAGAGAAATGCAAATCAAAACCACATTGAGATACCGTCTCGCACCAGTTAGAATGACAACCATTAAAAAGCTGGAGACAACAGATGCTGGAGAGGATGTGGAGAAATAGGAACACTTTTACACTGTTGGTGGGAGTGCAAATTAGTTCAACCATTGTGGAAGACAGTTTGGTGATTCCTTAAGGACCTAGAAATAGAAATTCCATTTGACCCAGCAATCCCATAACTTGGTATATATCCAAAGGATTATAAATCATTCTATTATCAAGACTCATACACACGTATGTTCATTGCAGCACTGTTTACAATAGCAAAGACCTGGAACCAACTCAAATGCCCAATGATGATAGACTGGACAAGGCAAATGTGGCACATGTACACCATGGAATACTATGCAGCCATAAAAAACAATGAGTTAGTGTCCTTTGTAGGGACATGGATGAATCTGGAAACCATAATTCTCAGCAAACTGACACAAGAACAGAAAATCAAACACTGCATGTTCTCACTCATAGGCGGGTGTTGAACAAGGTGAAGACATGACACAGGGAGGGGAGAATCACACACTGGGGTCTGTTGCGGGGGACTCGGGGAGGGAATGTGGGGTAGGGAGTTGGGGAGGGATAACATGGGGAGAAATGCCAGATATAGGTGATGGGGGGATGGAGGCAGCAAACCACATTGCCATGTATGTACCTATACAACAATCCTGCATGTTCTGCACATGTACCCCAGAACCTAAAGTGCAAATATATATATATATTTAAAAATAATTTTTAAAAAGATTTATAAAATAATATTGCTATTGATCTTTAAAGATTGTTAAGTGGTCTCCAAATTACTTGGCATGATATATAAGGACCCTCAAACTTTTACACTTTTAAATCAAATTAAATTCCTGGAGTACTTTGGCAAATGACTTGCTAAAATCTCTAAAGAGCCCTATTTTAGAATTCAAATGGGAATAAGCTGTTGATTTGGGCTTATTGGGTTTTACAATATAACAAAAATGTCGATATGCTTAGAGACAGACTATTACATCTACATCATTGAAGAAATTATTTAGGAATGATTTTATCTTGTAAACTGAGAAGGCTTGATGAGGAAAATACATCTCTTTTGCTTTAATTGGCTTTTTCTAAATTAGGTAAAAGTTACTAAGGAAGATCTCTAGATTATAGGATAATTCCCAGGTTTATCATTAATGCTTATTCTGACCTTTTCGAGAATAACTAAGTGAATTTTTTTTTAATCCAAGAAAGTTGACCATAAAAGGATTCCAGTTGTAAACATTTTTCCATCTCAGGTCACTTCCTGTTTTCCATTCTATTTCACCTGATTTAACTTTTTTGCACAAAATTTACAGGCTCTTTGCCAACAATACTTAGCAGACTTAATGAATTAGCAGATTTTGAAGAGGGGTTTAATCATAAAGCAAGGAAAGTACATGGTCCTAACATGCTATCTTGTAAGGGGGTAGAACAATGGATTTCTTCCTGGGAGTCAGGCAGTGGCACTGCAAACTCCCACTGACTAGCAAGTGACTCACCTGCTTCCTACTGATAAGGTCAGAGAAGAAAGGAGTGGCCAAGGCCCAAGGTTGGGAAAAAAACCCTCTAATTAGTTAAACTTATACTTGACCTAGTTTGACTAGCATTGGAGGATTGCCTGCTTCAGATGTTTTACCGGGCTGTTGGGAAGGGGCTGTTTTGTTTTTTATTTTGTTTTGTTTGTTTACAGCAGTGCCCCTTGAAGCACCTCTTTATTCCTAAGGACTTAATCACAATTTGAAAACCACTCATCTATTCAGCCCCTTGCTTTTATTTAATGGGAACTAAAAACCAGATACTGTGGACTTCCTGTATGAGGCAAAGGTGTTATTTAAGCAAGTAATGAAATTAAAATACTTTTTGAATACTCTCTATCAGCACTGCAAGGAAGCCAGGAAGGGATAAGAAAGAGAGTTTTGGAGAGGATTCACCATCGCATCTCTTTGCTAAGAGGATTGGGGCATTCAACTCTAAAGCAGAGGCAAAGGAGCCCCGGAGAAGCCTGGCCATCCCCCTATGCTTGACTGGCACCCATAGGAGACTTTAACTATAGGAGAACAATCAGTCCTGAACTCTGTAGTGTGGTCTTGTCCATCAGATGGGACCAGTCCAATCTTAGTACCCCTTGGTCTGCTAGACCAAGTCTGGCCACACATGCTTACAGGTCAGCCTCTGGTGCCCTGAGGTCCCACACCATAGATTTTGCACTGGTGGACCATGCCTGACAGGTGGAGAGCTCCAGTGGACAGTGCCTATCACCTCGCACCAGTCCACACATTCCCTTCCAACACTGCAGCTTCTCCTGGGCCCAAGGCAAATCCTCACATCACTTTCTGGCATGTGGGTACATGGAGCAGGTTTTGCTTTTGTTGCCCCACCAGCATACAGGAGTGCAGTCAGCCCCTCTGCCTGCTGCTGATTGCCATTGCAGACGGAGTTTTGATGGGCACAAAGCAAACCAGCCCTCCCCCTGCCAGCACCCTGCCCTATGCAAACACCAGATAGAGAACAGTGGATCCACCCCTGCCATGAGGAACCACTCCTGCTTGTGGGGCACAGAGAATGCACCCAGACCAGTGCCTGCCAACATCCTGCTCCCAAGCCAACACCACCTCGAGTGTGACTGCACAGTCACAGGCAGTGTACCTGCCTCTATCTACATTCCCTCCACCACCGTATTGAATGCCCATGGGGAGGCAGACACCCCAGCACTCACTAGCACTCTGTTGCAGCTGCTGCTACCAATGCTGTTGACATGCAAACAAAAAGAATCCCACTGTCACACCACAAAACTTTTGGCTGGCATCACCCATCAGAGCGTAGTAAGCAGTGGTCCAATAGCACTTCAGTGCCCCCAGGATAGCAGATTACTAACTTCAAGAAGGCAGAGAACAAAGTGGGGCCCAATACAAGTCCTCCAAAGCTAGAGAACTCAGTCCAGGAGTTGAGAGCTGAGCACTGAACCTCTAAAATCTTCCACAAATGAAGCCAGTTAGATGATGCCATCTTACACCACAATCAAATCCTCAAGGTCATTAAATAAGATAAAATAAAAAAACGCTCATCCAAAGGTAAACAACCTCGAAGATTGAAGAAAGATAGGCCCAGAAGATGAGAAACAATCAGCACCAGAACCCTGATAACACAAAAAGCCAGAGTGCCTTTTTTCCTCCAGAAAACAAAACCTCTCCAGCAAGGTTCTAAACTGGACTGAGATGGCTGAAATGAGAGAAATAGAATCAGAATATGGATATTAATAATTGAGCTATAGGAATAAGTTTAAATCTAATGCAAAGAAGGTGAAAAATCATGAAAGACAATGCAGGAGCTTACAGACAAAATGGTCAGCATAAACAAAAACTTAACCAACCTAGTAGAGCTAAAAAATACACGGTAAGGCCAGCTAGCATTAAATGACAATATTAAATTCACAAATATCAATATTAATCCTAAATTTAAATGGATTAAATGCCCCAATCAAAGACACAGACAGGCAAATTGAATAAAAAGTCAAAACCCATTGGTTCGCTGTATCCAGATCCATCTCATAAGCAAGGAAACACAAAGACTCAAAACAAAGGGTTAGTGGAAGACTTACCAATCAAATGGAGAGCAAAAAAAAAAGAAAACAGGAGTTGTAACTTTTGTCTCTGACAAAATAGACTTTAATAGTAACAAAGACTAAAAGAAACAAAGAAGGACATTACATAATGGTAAAAGGATCAATGCAACAACAGGAGTCAATGATCATAAATATATATGCACCCAATATAGGAACACCCAGATACATAAGACAGTTCTTAATGACTTATAAAGAGACTTGGACTCCCGCACAGTAATAGCGGGAGACTTTGACACCACATTGTTAATATTCGTTGGATCAATGAGATAGAAAATTAACAGGGACATCTATGATTTGAACTCAGAGCTGGAACAAGTAAACTTGGTGAATATTTATAGAATTCTTCACCCCAGGTCCACAGAAAATACATTTTTCTCAGTATCATATTACACCTATTTTGACCACATAATTGGAAGTAAATCACTCTTCAGCATTTGCATAGTATTTCACAGACTTAAATGAAATATTGGTTGGCTGTTTGTTTGTTATTTTCTTCCCTTATTCCTTCCTGTCTCTGCTGTTAAGCACAATTATCGGCATAAAAAAAGGTTTTTAATACCTATTTTTAGATGCATTCCAGCCTGGGCAATAGAGCAAGACTCCTGTTCTCTCTCCCCCTTTCTCTTTCTCTTTCTAAAAAAAAAAAAAATGCACTGTAAGAAATTTTACAATGCAATCACATGTATTAGTAGCAGACTAGACCAAGTAGAGGAAAGAATCTCAGAGCTTGAAGACTGTCTTTCTGAAATAACAGGGTAATGAAGGAATAGAGAAAAAGGAATGAAAATAAATGAACAAAATCTCTGAGGAACATAGGATTATGTAAAAAGAAGAAATCTATGACTCCGAGGTGTCCCTGAAAGAGATGGGGTGAAGAGACCTGTATAATCTGTTCTCATGCAGCAAATAGACATGCCTGAGACTAGGTAATTCATAAAGGACAGAGGTTTAACTGACTCACAGTTCAGCATGACTGGGAGGCTTCACAATCATGGTGGAAGGCAAAAGGAAGTCTTACATGGTGGCAGGCAAGGGAAACTCCCCTTTGTAAAATCATCAGATCTCAGGAGACTTATTCACTATTATAAGAACAGTATAGGAGAACCATTTCACATAATACAATTATCCCCACCAGGTCCCTCCCCTGACACATGGAGATTATTAAAATTTAAGGTGAGATTTGGGTGAGGAAACAGCCAAACCATATTATTCCATACCTAGCCCCTCCCAAATCTCATGTTCTCACATTTCAAAACCAATCATGCCTTCCCAACAATTCCTGAAGGCTTAAATCATTTCAGTATTAACTCAAAAGTCCACAGTCCAAATTCTCATCTGACGAGACAAGTCCTGTCTACCTATGATCCTGTAAAATCAAAAGCAAGTTAGTTACTTCCTAGATACAATGGAGTATAAGCATTGGGTAAATACAGCCATTCCAAATGGAAGAAATTGGCCAAAACAAAGGGACTACAGGCCTCATGCAGGTCCAAAATCCAGCAGGGCAGCCAAATTTTAAAGTTCTGAAATGATCCTCTCTGACTCCACATTTCATATCTAGGTCATGCTGATTCAAGAGGTGAGCTTCCATTGCCTTTTGGGCAGCTCCAACCCTGTGGCTTTACAGGATACAGCCCTCCTCCCAGCTGCTTTCATAGGCTGGCATTGAGTGTCTGTGCTTTTTCCAGGTACATGGTATAAGGTGTTGGTGGATCTACCATTCCTGGGTCTAGAGTACAGTGGCCCTCTTCTCACAGCACCACTAGGCAGTGTCCCAGTGGGGAATCTGTAGGTAGGGGTTCCAACTCCAAATTTCCCTTCCACACTATCCTAGCAGATGTTTTCCATGCGGGCCTAACCCCTGCAGCAAACTTTGGCCTGTTCATCCAGATGTTTCCATACTTCCTCTGGAAGCTGTATGTTCCAGGTCCATACACCCTCTGAAATCTAAGTGGAGGCTCCCAAATGTCAGTTCTTGACTTCTGTGTACCCACAGGCCCAACACCACATGGAAGCCACCAACGCTGGGGACGTGCACCCTCTGAAGCAATGGCCTGAGCTCTATGTTGGCACCATTTAGCCTTGGCTGGGACATAGGGCACCAAGGCCTGAGAGTGTACAATGCAGCAAGGCCCTGGTCCCAACCCACAAAACCATTTTTCCCTTCTAGGCTCCAGGCCTCTGGTGGGAGGGGCTTCTGGAAGATCTCTGGCATGTCTGGAGACATTTTCCCCATTGTCTTGGTGATTAACATTTGGTTTCTCATTACTAATGCAAATTTCTTAAGCCAGCTTGAATTTCTCCTCAGAAAATGGGTTTTTCTTTTCTATTATATCGTCAGGCTGCACATTTTCAGAATTTTTATGCTCCACTTCTCTTTTAACCATGTTTCAATTCCAAACCACATATTTGTGAATACATAAAACTGAATGTATTTAACAGCACTGAAGTCACCTTTTGAATGCTTTGCTGCTTAGAAAATTCTTCCACCTGATACCCTAAATCATCTCTCTCAAGTTCAAAGTTCCACAAATCTCTAAGGCAGGGGAAAATACCACCAGTCTCTTTGCTAAAACATAGCAAGAGTCACCTTTATTCCAGTTTCTGACAAATTCCTCATCTCCATCTAAGACTACTTCAACCTGGACTTTATTGTCCATATCGATGCCAGTATTTTGGTCAGAGCCATTCAACAAATCTCTAGGAAGATCCAAATTTTTCCACATCTTCCTGTCCTCCTCTAGCTCTTCAAACTGACCCAACCTCTGCCTGTTTCCCAGTTCCAAAATCATTTTCACATTTTTGGGTATCTTTATAGCAGCACCCCACTCTAACATACCAACGTACTGTATTAGTTCTCATGCTGTATAAGACATACTTGAGACTTGGTAATTTATAAAGAAAAAGAGGTTTAATGGATTCACAGTTCCACAAGGCTGGGGAGGCCTCACAGTCATGGCAAAAGGAAAAGGAGAAGCAAAGTCATGTCATAAATGGTGGCAGGCAACAGAGGGTGTGCAGGGGAATTCCCTTTTATAAAACTATCAGGCCTCATGAGACTTATTCACTACCATGAGAACAGTAGAGGGGAAACTTCCCCCCAATGCAATTACCTCCAACTGGCCCCACCCTTGACACATGGTGATTATTACAATTCAAGGTGAGATTTGGGTGGGGACACAACCATACCATAACAGGAACCAACACGGAAAGAATATTTTAGGATATTATACATAAGAATTTCTCCAGTCTTGCTAGAGAGGCCAACATCAGGAAATGTAGAAAACCCCATTGAGATACTTTGTGAGAAGATCATCTTCAAGACACACAATCATTAGATTCTTCAAAGTCAAAATGAAAGAAAATATGTTAAAGGCAGCTAGTGAGAAAAGCCATGTCACCTACAAAGGGAAGCCCACCAGCCTATCAGCAGACTTCTCAGCTGAAACCCTAAAAGCTGGAAGAGATTGGGGGCCAATATTCAACATTCTTAAGGAAAAGAAATTTTAACCCAGAAGTTTATATCCAGCCAAACTAAGCTTCATAAGCAAAGGAGAAATAAGATCTTTTTCAGACAAGCAAATCCTGAGGGAATTAGTTACCAGACCTGCCTTATAAGAGCTTCTGAAGAAAGCACTAAATATGGAAAGAAAAGACCATTACTAACCACAAAAAAAAGATACTGAAGTACACAGACCAGTGACACTATAAAGCAACCATATAAACAAGTCAGCAAAATAACCAGTTAACATCGTGATGACAAGATTACATCCAAACATGTTAATATTAGTACTAACCTTGAATGTAAATAAGCTAAATACTTTCAGTACTAGCCTTGAATGTAAATAAGCTAAATACTCCAATCAAAATCTATAAAGCTGGATAAAGAACCAAGACCATGGATATGCTGCCTTAGAAAGAACCATCCCACATGCAGTCACACCCATAGGCTCAAGATAAAGGGTTGGAGAAAAATCTACCAAGCAAATGGAAAACAGAAAAAAAGCAGGGGTCACAGTTCTAGTTTCAGACAATATGGACTTTAAAAACACTAGAAAAACACGAAGAAGGTTATTACATAGTGGTAAATGGTTCAATTCAAAAGAAGATCTAACTATTCTAAATATATGTGCACCTAGCACAGGAGCACCCAGATTCATAAAGCAAGTTCTTAGAAACTTTCAAAAAGACATAGACCCTCACACAGTAATAGTAGGAGACTTTAACACTCCACTGACATTATTAGATAGATTATCAAGACAAAAAAAATCAACAAAAATATTTAAAACATGAACTCAGCACTAGATCAAATAGACCTGATAGACATCTAGAGTATTCTCCACCCAAAACCAATAGATTACATATTTTTCTTATTGTCACATGGCATAAACTCTAAAATCAATCACATAATTGCACATAAAACATTCCTGAGCAAATGTAAAAGTACTGAAATCATAAAAAAAGTCCCTCAGACCATAGCACAATCAAATTAAAAATCAAGACTAAGAAATTCACTCAAAACAATACAATTACATGGAAATTAAATAATGTGCTCCTCTTGAATGACTGTTGGGTAAATAATGAAATTAAGGCAGAAATGAATAAGTTCTTTGAAAGTAATGAGAACTAAGGTAAAACATATCAGAATAACTGGGACATAGCTAATGGAGTGTAAGTGGGAAATTATAGCACTACCTCCCTACATCAAAAAGTTAGAAAGACTCAGGTTAACAACCTAATATCACAACTGAAAGAACTAGAGAACAAAGATGAAACCAATTTAAAATCTTCTGAAGATTCAAAAAAAATTAGAGATAAACCTGAAGGAGACTGAAACATGAAAAACCATTCAAAACATCAACAAATCTTAAAAAAAAAATAATAAAATAGACCACTAGCTAGGCTAATACATAAGAAGAGAGAGAAGGCTCAAATAAACACAATCAAAAATGACAAGGGGGGCATTACCATTGACCCCACAGAAATAAAAATAATCATCAGAGAACATTAGGAACAGGTATATGCATGTAAACTAGAAAATCTAGAAAAAATGAATAAATTTCTTGACATATATACCCTCTGAAAATTTAACCAGGAAGAAATTAAAATCCTGAACAGACAAATAATGATCTCTGAAATTGAGTAGTAATAAATAGCCTACCAACTAACAAAAGCCCAGGAAATGCCAGATACACAGCTGAATTCTATTTATTGTACGAAGAAGAGCTGGTAGCATTCCTACTGAAACTATTCCAAAAAATTGATGAGGAAGATCTCCTCTCTAACTCATTCAATGAGGCCAGCATCTTTCTGATACCAAAACCTGGCAGAGACACAATGAAAAAAGAAAATGTCAAGCCAATGTCTATGATAAATATTGATATGAAAATCCTCAGCAATATACTAGCAAATCTAATTCATCAACGTATCAGAAAGCTTATCCACTACAAGCAAGTAGGCATTTTCTCTGGGATGCAAGATTCATCAACATTCAAATCAATAAATGTGGTTCATCACATCAACAGAATTAAAGGCAGCAACCATGACTGTCTCAATAGATGCAGAAAAGACTTTCAATAAAATTCAATGCCTCTTATGTTAAAACTCTCAATAAATGAGGTATTTATAGAAGGACCACACCTCAAAATGATAATAGCCATCAGTGACAAACCATGACCAACATCACACTAAGTGTGCAAAAGCTGGAAGTATACCTCATGAAAACCAGCACAGGAAAAGGATGCCCTCTCTCACCACTCCTATGCAATATAGCATTGGAAGTCCTGTTTAGGGCAATTAGGGAAGAGAAAGAAATAAAGGTAATGAAATAGGAGCAGAGGAATTCAAACTGTCCCTGTCTGCAGATAATATAATCCTATATCTAGAAAACCCCATAAACTCAGCCCAAAAGCAAGTTGATAAACAACGGTTAGCTGCATTTCTAGGTATTTTACTCTTTTTGTGGCAATTGTGAATGGGAGTTCATTCATGATTTGGCTCTCAGCTTGACTGCTGTTTGTGTATAGGAATGCTAACAATTTTTGCACAATTTTTGGTTTGTATCCTGAGACTGCTGAAGTTGCTTATCAGCTTAAGAAACTTTTTGGCTGAGACTATGGGGTTTTCTAAACATAGAATCATGTCATCTGAAAGCACAGATGGTTTGACTTTCTCTCTTCCTATTTGAATGTCTTTATTTATTTATCTTGCCTAATTGCCCTGGCCAGAACTTCCAAGACTATGTCGAATAGGAGTGGTGAGAGAGGGAAACCTTGTCTTGTGCTAATTTTCAGGGTAATGTTTCCAGCTATAGCCCATCCAGTATGATATTGGCTGTGGGTTTTCCATATTTGGCTCTTATTATTTTGAGGCATGCATGTTGCATCAACACCTGGTTTTTACACAGTTTTTAACATAAATAAATGTTGAATTTTATTGAAGCTCTTTTCTGCATCTATTGAGATAATCCTGTGGTTTTGTCTTTACTTTTGTTTTTGTGAGGAATCACATTTATTGATTTGTGTATTTTGAACCAGGCTTGCATCCCAGGGATGAAGCCAACTTGATTGTGATGGATAGGCTTTTTGATGCTCTGCTGGATTTGGTTTGCCAGTATTTTGCTTAGGATTTTTGTATCAAGTTTTAGCAAGGATATTGGCCTGAAGTTTTTTCTTGTTGTTATATCTCTGCCAGGTTCTGGTATCAGGATGATGCTGGTTTCATAGAATGAGTTAGGGAGGAGTCCCTCCTTTCCAATTTTCTAGAATAGTTTCAGTAGAAATGGTACCAGGTATTCTTTGTACCTCTGGTGGAATTCAGCTGTAAATCTGTCTGGTCCTGGGCTTTTTTTGGTTGGTAAGCTATTTATTACTGTCTCAATTTTAGAACTCTTTATCGATCTATTTAGGGATTCAGTTGCTTCCTGATTTAGTCTTGGGAGGGTATATGTGTTCAGGAATTGATATATTTCTTCTAGATTTTCTAGTTTATGTGAATAGAGGTGTTTATAGTGTTCTCTGATGGTTGCTTGTATTTTGGTGCGGTCAGTGGTGATAACTTCCTTATTGTTTCCAATTGTGTTTATTTGAATCTTCTCTCTTTTCTTCTTTATTTGTCTAGCTAGCAGTCTATTTTATTAATTTTGTCAAAAAAGCTAGCTCCAGGATTTGTCAATTTCATGAAAGGTTTTTCACGTCTCTATCTCCTTCAGTTTAGCTCTGATCATGGTTATTTCTTGTCTTCTGCTAGCTTTTGTGTTTGTTTGCTCTTGGTTCTCCAGTTCTTTTAGTTGTGATGTTAGGTTCTTTATTTGAGATCTTTCTAGCTTTTTGATGTGGACATTTAGAGCTATAAATTTCCCTCTTACACTGCCTTAGCTGTGTCAGAAATTCTGGTACACTGTATCTTTGTTCTCATTACTTTCAAATAACTTTTTGATTTCTGGCTTAATTGTTTACCCAAAAGTCATTCAGGAACAGGTTGTCCATGTAGTTGTTTGTTTTTGAGTGACCTTCTTAATCTAAGTTCTAATTTGATTGTGCTGTGGTCTGAAAGACTGTTTGGTATTATTTCAGTTCTTTTGTGTTTGCTAAGAGTGTTTTACTTCCAATTATGTAATCAGTTTTAGATTAAATGCTGTGTGGTAATGAGAAAAAAATGTATGTTCTGTCATTTTTGGTTGAAGAATTCTGTAGCTATCTATAAGGTCCACTTGATCTTGAGCAGAGTTTATGTCCTAAATAGTTTTGTTAATTTTCTGTCTCAATGATCTGTCTAATATTGTCAATGAGGTGTTAAACTCTCCTACTATGTGGGAGTCTACTTGCTTTATGAATCTTGGTGCTCCAGTGTTGGCTGCACATACATTTAGAATAGTTAGATATTTTTGTTGAATTGAACCCTTTATCATTATGTAATGCCTTCTTTGTGTTTTTATCTTTGTTGGTTTAAAATATGTTTTGTTGGAAAGTAGGATTGTAATCTCTGCTTTTCTCTGTTTTCCATTTGCTTGGTAAATTTTCCTTCATTTCTTTATTTTCAGCCTATGTGTGTCTATGCTCATTAGATAGGTCTTTTGAAGACAGCATGCCAATGGGTCTTGGTTCTTTATCCATCTTGCCATGCCATTCAGTGTCTTTTAATTGTGGCATTTTGCCCATGTACATTTAAGGTTAGTATTGTTATGTGTGGATTTGGTCCTGTCATAATGATGTCTGCTCATTATTTTTCAGAGTTGTTTATGTGTGTTCTTCAGAGTGTCACTGGTCTGTGTACTTCAGTGTGTTCTTGTAGTTGCTGGTAATGGTTTTTCCTTTCCATATTTAATGCTTCCTTCAGGAACTCTTGTAAGCCAGGTATGGTGGCAACTAATTTCCTCAGCATTTGCTTATCTGGCAAGGATCTTATTTCATTTTTGCTTATGAAGCTGAATTTGGCCAGATATAAAACTCTGGATTGGAATTTCTTTTCTTTAAGAATGTTTAATACTGGCCTTCAATCTCTTCTGGTTTGTAGGATTTACACTAAGAGGTTCATTGTTAGTCTGATAGGTTCTCTTTATAAGTGACCTGGCCTTTCTCTCTTCTGGCCCTTAACATATTTTTCTTTCATTTAGACTTTGGAGAATCTGATGATTATGTGTCTTGTAGATAATCTTCTCATGGAGTATCTTATAGGGGTCCTCTGAATTTTCTGAATTTCAATGTTGGCCTGTCTAGCTAGGTTGAGTAAGTTTTCCTGGATGATATCCTGAAGTATATCTTCCAAATTGGCTCCATTCTCTCTGACTCTTTCAGGTACCCTGATGAGCTGTAGATTTGGTCTCTTTACATAATTCTGTATTTCTTGGGGCGTTTGCTCATTCCTTTTTATTATTTTTTCTCTGCTCTTGTCTACCTGTCTTATTTAAGAAAGGTAATCTTCAAGTTCTCAGATTCTTCCCTTCATCTGGTCTATTCTGCTATTAATACTTGTGATTGCATTTTGACATTCTTGTAGTTTGTTTTTCAACTTTATTAGATCAATTATACTCCTCTCTATACTGGTTACTTTGTTTGTTACCTCTTCCATTGTTTTATTATGATTCTTAACTTCTTTGCATTGAGTTACAACACACTACTTTAGCTCAGTGAAATTCATTTTTATTCACATTCTGAAGCCTACTTCTGTCATTCCAGACATCTCAGCCTCAGCCCAGTTCTGAGTACTTGCTGGAGAGGTGTTACAGTTATTTGGAGAAAAGGGAACACTCTGGCTTTTTGAGTTTTTAGCATTTTTGTGTTCATTCTTTCTCATCTTTATGGGCTTATCTATCCTTGATCTTTTAGGTTGCTGACCTTTGAATGGGCTTTTTGTTGTTTGTTGCTGTTCTTGTTGGTGGTGATGGTGGTGGGGGTGGTTTGTTTGTTTCTCTTTTGACAGTCTGGCCACTTTTCTACAGGGCTGCTACAGTTTGCTTAGGGTCCACTCCTCACCCTAACTGCCTCAGTTTTTCCAGTACCTGGAGGTATCACCAGGGAATGCTGCAAAACAGCAAAGATGTCAACCTGCCCCTTCCTCTGGAAGTTCCATCTCAGGGGTTACTGACCTGTTACCAGCCCAGTCACACCTGAAGGAGGTATCTGGTGACCCCAGTTGGGAGGTCTTACCCAGTTAGGAGGAATGAGATCAGGGATCTGCTTAAAGAAGTAGTCTGGCTGCTTTTTGATAGAGCAACTGTATGGTGTTGGGGATCTCTTCAGCCCCAGTTGGTTTGGGCTCTCCAAGGTACACAGGCTGGACTGTCTGAAATAGCCAAACAATGAAGGTAGCAGCCTGCCCTGCAGCCTGGGCCCTCCATCCCAGGGATAAATTAAAACTCTGCTGGCTGTACAACATGGGCAGGTGTGGCCAAAGGTTCTGACTGAGAGGATCTTCCACTGAAGGAAAGCAAATCAGGGTCCCACTTAAAGAAGCAGTTTGGCCTTGACAAAATGGCTGTCATGCTGGGGAACTGTCCCTGCCTCTCTTGGCTTGGACTCTCTGAATCCTGCAGGCTGAATTGTTCAAACAACCAAGGTGGCGTCCCTTCCCTCCCACTGGGCACTGTGTCCCATTGAGAGATCAGAGCTCTGTCTGTAGAATATGTGTGGGCAGAGGTGGCTGGAGGCCTCAGGGGAAAGCTCCCGCCCAGTGAGGAGGAATGCATCTAGGTCTCGCTTAAAATACCAGTCTGGCCACATTCTGGCAAAGCAGCTGTGCTGCGCTGGTGGAACTCTTCCTTGACTGAACAGTTTGGATTCTCAGAAGCCTGCAAACTAAAACGGCTGAGTTAATCAAACAGCAGAGATGGTGGCCTGCCTTTCCTCCCAGGGGCTCCCTCCCGTCTCAGGCAGGATCTACCCTGTTGCTAGTGGCTGGCTGGAATTTGAAGCCAGTGGGTCTTATTTCATGAGGTGCCATGCAAGTGGGGCCTGCACATTGATGCCATTTGGCTCCCTGGATTCAGCCCCCTTCCTAGGGTTATGTACAGACATCCTGCCTTGCCTGAGTTGCAGACACCTTTGTTGGGGATCTGGGGGCCAGAATATGTAAAGTTCCTGGGTCTCTGTGCACCTGAGCAGCTGCTCTGCTGAGACTCCACACAGCTCTGTGTGTTGGACTCAAGGCCTTGGTGGCATGGGCTTAGGAGGGGATCTCCTGATCCATAGGTTGCAAATATCCATGGGAGAAGAATGATTTCCTGGATCACACATATACTCACTGCTTTTCTTGGCTGGGGGTGGGGGTTCCCATGGCTCCATGTCACTCCTACATGGGCTGCCACCCCACCCTGATTTTATTCATTCTCTGTGGGTCAAGTTGTTTCTCTAGTCAGTCCCAGTGCAAGTACCTGGATATTTCAGTTGAAGGTGCCATATTATTTTCATGCCTTTAGTCCCTCTCTGGAGGGCCATGGACCACAGCTGCTTCTAATCTGCCATTTTGACCTCTTCAGAAGTCTTAATTTTATTCACATTATATATACTTGCTTGTATCATATATACATATCCGCAAGGAAGACTGTGGGAAATATTCCAGGATGTTGAATGCTTATCACTGGGTGATGAAGTTACGATTTATTTTCTAAGATTCTTATGATTTTTTTTTTTTTTAGAAAATCAAAGCTTTACTAAAAACTGAAAAGCAAAAACTTTTAAATTGACTTTCTAAAGAATGTAATTTAAGAGCAAAGATTTTTGCAGCTTAATACCAGGGAGAGTAATTATGTTTGCTACAATAATCATAAGTCTACCATTATCCTCATTATTATTTTCATCATATTACCATTAGTTTAAATGTTTCTGCAGGCATCTTTTATGATTTTCAATCATTCACATTGACTTTACTTAATTATAATAAATGGGATACACTGTTAAAAATATGTGAGACAATCTAGTAAATTTAAATATGGATTAAATATTAGATTAGATTAAAATATTGTTAATTTTGTAAGTGGTGGTGATAACAGTTTATTATAAAATATGTTCTTTCAGTTAGATGTACAGTGAAGTACTTATGGGTGAAATTATGCAGTGTTTAGAATTTTCCCAAATACTTCAAAGAAAAAGTGGGGAACTAAATGAAATAAGACTGTCAAAATGTTGATAATTCTAGAGGCTGATTGAGAAGGTACATGAGAATTTATTATATTTTTTCTCTACTTTTGGTATGTGTTAGATTTTCACAATAAAGTTTTTAAAATGTCAAAGGAATAATTTTAGTATTTACTAATAAATATATTTTGTAGATACAAAGACAGTGTCCTAAAGAATTCAGATGCAATGATACCTTCAAAGGGAGGAAAATTTTTCTCAATACTCACCTTGTTAAAGTATAAAAATATCACTGGCTTTTAAGTTATCTCCATTTCTCTGGACCCCTGACACATTCTCCTCCTCTTTTATTAACCACAGATGTCACTACATGAATTCTAGGAACAAGTTAACAGTCATGATGAAAATCAAGATTTTTTGAATCTCAACAAATTTTAATGCTTTTTATCACATTTTTTTTTTTTTTTTGAGATGGAGTTTCGTTCTTGTTACCCAGGCTGGAGTGCAATGGCGCGATCTCGGCTCACCGCAACCTTCACCTCCCGGGTTCAGGCAATTCTCCTGCCCCAGCCTCCTGAGTAGCTGGGATTACAGTCACGCGCCACCATGCCCAGCTAATTTTTTTGTATTTATTTATTTTTTTTTTTAGTAGAGACGGGGTTTCACCATGTTGACCAGGATGGTCTTGATCTCTTGACCTCGTGATCCACCGCCTCGGCCTCCCGCAGTGCTGGGATTACAGGCTTGAGCCACCGCACCCGGCCCTTTATCACATTTTTAAAAGAAGCACTTTGTTCTTGTTTTTGTTAAATAAGTCAATGTTTCCATCAGTGATAAATGGGAATAAAAAATTACTTGTATAGTATGTGTCAACATCCATCTACAAAACTTTGCCATCTTAAAAACTGCTTCTACTGTGATACAACCTATAACATGTTCCTCATCATAGTTGGGGACAGCAATGGAGAAGACAATTATGATGGAATACAATGATACTTTTCTTGTTTAATTTCAATGTTGGTCTCTTATTCTGCTATATATTTGAGTGGGAGGCAATACAGTAATATCTTATTTCATAAGATATTACAATACAGTAATATCTATTTCATAAACAAGAAGATGAAGCTTCTTGTTTATGAAAATTTCTCATGCCTTTAAAACTGATATGAGTCTTCTGCTTCCGTATAGCAAGATTTGCCTCAGGAAGTAATCTTTCCTGCCTCGGAGTATTAAGCTGGTTTGTCTGCTTTAGTAGTGGATTTGCCATGCATGATCTGCACACACAAAGACATTTGAGACCATCAGGTGTGTGCTGTCACATCCTCATGTTCCTTACTCAGCTCTGAACTCTTGACTCTTTGACCCAACCTCCAGCCTTGCCAGTGTCACCACAGGTGTTGTTTAGAAGTTCTTTCCCTGACGTATATACCTTAGATTTCCTCCAATAGACCTTGATTTATCATGCTTTCAGTTATACCCTTCTGCCTTAACCTTGGTTCCAGGGAATTTCCCACATCTCTCCTTCCCCAGCCTTTCTTGCCTTCCTCCTCTTCCCTCTCCTCAGACTCCTTAACCATAAATAGATAGAGCTCCACATGTATCTGATGCTACTAAGGCTGTGGTTCTTGTGCCTCATCCACGCACTCTAAACATGTAATTCTCACAACAATGTCCTTTCTACCAAGGTGTATAAAATACATGCTTATAAAATGTATTTTCTGGGGTGTTTTTACCATCACCTTGGCCAGAAGAAAAGGATGTGGGTTTTACTTACAGTTGTGAGGATAATGAACAACCTTTAGAATGTGGTGCATTTCAAAAGAATGACTTCCCTCTCAAACTTTCAGTATAGGCATTACTTCCTGGCAGTAAGGAAAATGAGTAAAACTCAAACCTGAAGCTAAAACCGAAAACTTCATTTGAATCAATAATTTTTAACTTTGTCATAATCAAATCTCACACCAGAAAAGTTTGCTAGATTTAAAAGAAACAAAACCTTTAAACTGAATGCCACTTCTGTTCCACACTTTGCATTTAAATATTGTACAATTTAAAATATTTTCAACCACTAACCTATCTCATGAAACCTTTTCTTGTGACTGCTAACTATTCAATTCAACAAAAAGTCGCTAGGCATCAATTATGCTCAAAATGCTGGAAATATAACTGTCCTAATAATCATAGCTAACAATTATTGAACACTTACTCTGCACTAAGCACTATTATCATATGTTATTTACCTAATGCTCACAACAACACTGTGAGGTAGAACTGCTATTATTTTCACTGCTAAACTGAAAATTCCCTCTAAACTTACAGGACTACACATACACACACACACACACACACACACACACACACACACACACATACACACACCTACCATACATACATATAAGAATGTCTGAGTATATATATTCTAAAATATTATAAAAATGAATTACATTTTTAAGCTGATAAATGACATATGAAACACACTTAAGCAAATATGTAATCTTAGGAGCAAATATGCAAAGACCAACTTCTACTTACTAAGAGTTTGAATTTCTGAATGGCATTTGTCATTGGTGTTCTACTACAAATATTTGTTTGTTAGCATTTGTTCCACTAGTTGGGAAGGTATAGGGATAGAGGGAACAAGGAGACCATAATGGAATTTAATGTCTTTCAGCTGCTAGAGGCTCTGGTGAAGATATATAATTGCAAATGACTAGGTCAACCAAGATTTTGAATTCACCATAATTCAAAAGATTCACCAGTCTTATAAATCAAATTTGGCAATACATGAAGTAGAAAGCATCCCCATTTTTGACCACCTAAAAAAGGTTAAGGGCTTTCTGTATTTTTTCTAATTTAATCATCAACTATATGTTATAGCATTCATACTCCCATTTTATGGATGATGAAACCAAGATTCACAGAGGTAAGTAAAATAATGTGTTCAAAATATCAAAGTTGTGATGTCTTAGGGGAGGATGGGAGGGAATCCCTAAGAAAAGTCTAAGTTTGGAGGTCAGATAGATGTGTGTTCAAATTAAACCTATGACATATTATTAGTAGGCTTGAACCATTTCCTTAAACTGTCTGAACTACTGTTTCCTTAACCATAAAATCGAGATAATTTTCCATAGACTTGTTGTAATAGTTAAATGAGATAGAATATGTGCTATCACCTATCAAAAATGATCATTCAAATTCCTGCCCTATGAGATTAATATAATAAGAGTAAATCCAGATCTGCCTCAGTTGAACCAAGAATCTCCCTCAAATGGCACTTGCTATACTCTAGAGGCAAAATGTAGACAAGGGCAAACAAAAGAATACAATTTTCATGAGGACAGGATGAAGGTATAGGCAGAAAAAGGAGGATCACAGAGAGCTTTGCTATTGAAACTCTGATCATATCAGGGATTGTTTTAAAATAATGTAAACTAAAATTTTAAAGGAATTTATGGAAAGATATGGGATGAAGTAGCTTCTTCACAAAATCAAAGTAAACTTTAACAACTAGGCTTCATGCAGGACCAGAAAGTATTGGTTGTTAAGGAAGGTTGGATAATCTCTTTAGGACATGGCCATGGGAATGAAGCCTCCAACCACTCTCATTTCTTAAGTCACTCACTAGGGCTCAAGTTGCTGGAAGAGATGTAGGCTAGCCTCTCTTGGGTTAATATCAGTCCCTTGGTTAAAGGAATACAGTCCACCTTGAATAGCAGCCTGGTACACTTCAAATGACAACTCATAATTGGGAAGGTATGATTCACCAAGGAAAATTAGGGTCCTGTTAGAGAAGGTGTAAGGAATGCTGAGCAGGCAAAAATAATGGGGACTTTGACAAAGCATTTGTGGGTTGTGTGAGAACCCATAACCTCTTGCTAGGTTCCCTTAGTGGATAAGGATATATTTCAGAGGGGTAGAGACACAGGCTAAAACCTTGGAATGTAACCTGAAACATAAGCCTTGAAACCAAATGACCCTTGTCAGACTTATACCAAAGTTTATTAGCACTGGACACTATCAATTGATAACAGATCATTTGCTCTTGATGCTATTTATTTGTTGAAACTTGACCTGAATGAATTTGAGCCAGAGTTTAAATTAAAATTTATGAAAAATTATTAGAATTTGTTATGATTATTTTTGTTTCAAATAATGCACCACAAAGTGACCTTTAAATGTCTTATAATTAAATAATGAACCAGCTGGAGAAACATAACAAGACCCCATCTCCAAACAAATTTTAAATTTTAGCTGGTCATGGTGGCAAACACTTGTAGTCACAGCTACTTGGAAGGTTGAGGTGGGAGGATCACTTGAGCCCAGAAGTTCAAGACCAGCCTAAGCAACATAGTGAGACTCCGTCTTTACAAAAATTAGAAAAATTAGCTGGACATGGTGGCAAACAGCTGTAGCCCCAGCAACTCAGAAGGCTGAGGTGGGAGGATCATTTGAGCCCAGGAGTTTGAGGCTGCAGTGAGCTATGACCATGCCACTGCCATGCCACTGTACTCCAGCCTGGACAACAGAATGAGATTTCATCTCTTTAAAAGAAAAAAAAAAGTAATAAATAAGTAAATAAATACCGTTTTTGTTTTCTAAGAAACTAGATTTTTTTTCTCATCAACCTTAGGTGATATTTAATAAGCTTTGTGGCTGTTTATATGTTAGTTATCTCTATTGTTTGGTATATTTATCAACAACCATAGTATATTTATCACTATGAATCCACAATGTACAGGGAAAGACTTCTAAAACTAGAAAGTAAGAAGAAACTCTCCCTTTTCTGTCCTCAAACAAAATTGTTAACAACCTTCCAAAATCCATTCCAATATTCTTTTCCATATTCTGTAAACATGGTCATAGGAGTTTTGTAAATATTGCCTTCTAAGTAGAAAAGATTGTTCACTAGCAATGAAGGCATTCATTTTTTAAGTAGCAAATCAATAAAAACATCTGTTAGTAAGTTTCTTTAATGTCAATAATGAAGTTAAGGGACATTAGCCCTTATCATTGAGTTATCACACAATAAAAAGGTTGTGTGATAGCAGGAGGAAAACGGTTTTGTTCAAATAATCATGCTTATCACCTTAGATTTCCAAGGGGCTATAAAGTGCTCTAGCTACCTTATGCCTCCCCTTCCAAGTGTGAAGCTGATAAGGAGAGTGGTCCTCTCTCTTACTGATTGCAGACCTAAAACAAAAATAGCCAACTGTCCTTCCTGGGCTAACAAAGTCATCTCTAAACTAAGGGTGATATCATAAATTCTTTATTATCTGGAATGGTTAATTTTCTGTGTCAATTTGGCTAGTTGATGGTGCCAAGTGCGTTGTTGAACACCAGAGTAGGTGTTGCTGTGAAGCTCTTTTTTAGATACAATTAACTTTTAATTCATAGACTTTGAGTAAAGCAGGTTGCCTTCCGTAATGTGTGTGGGCCTTATCCAATCAGTTGGAGGCTGTAACATCAAAAACTGAGGTTTCCTGAACAGGAAGAAATTCACCTTAAACTGCAACACAGAGCCCCTGGCTGAGTGTCCAGCCTCTTGCCCTGGGAATTCAGGCTCAATATTATAACATCAACTGTTATCTGAATTTCCAGGCTTCAATCACATGAGCCAATTCATGTATATTCACACACTATTTTAGGATGTTTCCAAAGTTTTAAAGAATGAAAAACAAATGACTCTGTTTTTAAAATGTAAAATAGTTCAAGCAGACGATGTTTACAATTTACATTTTATACATCTATAAACAGTATCATATTTTTCTCTCACTTCCTCACTTAGAATCACAAATGGCTTCCCAACTCCCCAAATCCTTAGTGTGGCCTACAAGGCCCTGTGTGATCTGCCCCAGATAGAAAGTTCATCCAACAGGATCACTGTCAACAGGCATTTGCACAAAGGATTTTCTCCTGCTGGGTATGAACAATCAGTAGAACAAAGGGCACCTCAGTCTGTGCCCTTGTGAACACAGAATTAAAAGAGCAGACATGCATGCTCTATATCAATTGTTTCCGCACAGTATCTGAATGAATTGTGCTTTTCCTAGATATTTCTACTCAGTCAAACTGGAGTCTGCCCTCAGAAACAGATTACCTTTAATTCTGAGAACTTCTGGCTGCCTGATGAAAGGTTTATTGGTATTCACGTTTCCAAACTCCATTTCTATAAACTGATCCGTTTCAACAACATCACTTTATCGTATGAGTGTTAAACTATGACTGCCCTGTTTATCTAAGGCACACACCCTAATACTTTGGGAGAACTTGAGAAACACCTTGGTGCCTATGACTAATTAGGAGGGCCATCTTGGTCTCATCAGCAGCACATTTTGAAAATTATCTTTTAATTTACTGCTGTAGAGGGTATATTATATTTACTTTCAATCTATTTATTTATTTCACTATGAGTGGGAAGTGTTTTCTGATACACTCCCTATATTTGATAAGTAATGCTTCCATTAGGATCTCATGCTCCTTATGTGCTAACTAGGCATTATATTCCTTGAATCCATGTGGATTGTCCTTATATCTGAGTCATTCAGCAGCCTCTTCTAAACCCATCTAATAATCCTTCTGTTGTAAACATATTAGGAAGAGGTTAGGTCATCTTATTCCCACCTATTACCAGGAACAGTGCCATGTTTACCTTTTGAGCAATATACTAGTAAAATTTCACATAACAGAAGCAAAAATCTGTAGAAATTATCAAAAAAAAAAAAAAAAAAAAAAAAAAAAAAAAAAAAAAAAAAAGACTGGTCAGAAAATAAATGTTTGGAAAGTTGCAACTGCACCTACGTTTACCAAGGAGGCTGTAACACCATATTTCATGACCTCAACTCGCTCATGCATTCACCCACAGACACTTATGTGCACACATGACCGCTACTACAACAATAAGAAAAGGGGATAAACTTCACATAATCCTAATCACTTAATAATACAGGAGAAACATTGATCTAATTTATCAAAATCTAAACGAAAATGGGGTGGCTATAAGCATTAAATGCATCAACAGAAAGAAGAAGATTTACATGGGAGCCAGAAAAAGAGAAGTGAAAAACAAGAAGTGGTCAGTATATCTCTTACAACAACCAAGGGGGGAGTGCCTTAAACCTTGAGCTTGGACATTTCATTCCACTAGGCAGATAATAAAGATAATAGTTTATACTCATATAGTTCCTATTTTATGCCAGGAAAAAGTTTTAACACTATACATTCATTAAGTTATTTAATATGCAAAGCAGTCTATAAGTAGGCACTATTTATATCTCAATTTTCAGATTTAAAAGCTGAAGTATAGAGAGTTTACTAATCTCACTTGTCCAAATCCAAGAGTGGAGCTAGACTTGAATCTAGACAGCCTGATGCCAGAATTGGTTCTCTAATATTAGAATATAGTAATAATGGAAAAGACTGCTTCCTTTTATTTTTGGGAAGAGAGAAAACAAGCTTTTGTTGCAAACTTTTTAATTGCTAAATATTGTGGCAGAAATTTTACATACATTGTGCTGGAAACAACCCTATGAGTCATACCAATGATCCTTATTTTACAGAGATAGAAACTAGGCCACTGGGAGGTCCCTAGAGGATCCAAGTACTTTCTTGTGGATCACTGAGAATTTGTAAAAGTGAAAACCAGTTTGTTTGTTCCCTTCATTCATTATAAAACTAAGCAACAAGCAAAGTTCCTTTCATTCATTCATTCATTCAGCAACAAGCAAACTGGCCGTAGCAAGAAGACCAAATCTTGAGACTGTGGTCCATCTCTTCATCTGATACGGATCAATGGAACAGTTGGTAAAATACACACACACACACACACACAAAGACACAAAGGTGATTCAGTTATCTGTTTTCTGGACTGGTCAAATTGAGTATGACTCAATAAAATCCTATTCTTACTATGGAAGTCAACAGAGAGGGTTCTGTTTAATGAAAAAGATGTCTCAGAATCTATAGAGTTTAGCATGTTTTCAGTCCATCCAGTTGTTTGGTTAGCACCATGAAGACTGGTTTAGATGTAAGAGAGAAGATCCAAAGTTACAATAAAAATTAAAAATTAAGCTGCAGCAAAGATCAGCATTCATGAATCTCTCCATGTATGATGATTCATCCAGAGACCTTTCTTTTAAACAAATTTACATTTTCTTTTAATGATAAAAGTCATGTATTTTATAAAAAGTCCTATAGAAAACACAGATTCAAGTTGGAAGACCCTAAAACTCACAAACCTATGATAATCATGTTAGTGTCTGAGGCTAAGACAGTATTCTACAATGCATTTATTTTAGATAATATTTGAATCATTCTATATACATATTCTGGGATTTTTTATTTCTAATTTATCCTGAATATTTTTCTGTTATTAAATATTCTTTGAAATTTAAAGACCACACAATATTTATAACATGGTTCACCAGCATGGACATACTACAATATATCTTCTATTTTTGGACATTTCTGTTATTGACCAGTTTTCTCTATTATAAACCAACAAGATGGAGTTTGCAAGGTCAGCAACTCATCATTCTGAAAATTGATAAACAAGGGAAAAAAACAAGTGTATACATGCTTTTTCAGGATAAACCTTTTTAGGGTAATCAAATTGTTGGAGACAGAAAGTTTTTCTTTACAGAAAATTATATCTAACTAATGTGAAATGATCAACAGAATTAGAAAAAAACATTTTATAAATCTTAATGAAATTATAGATCTAGGCAATGGTCACTAATGAATATTATAACAATTACATAAAATTTCAATGAGGACCTCAATAATGGAGTACCCACCATAACCTACTAATAAATATTAATATCAACAAAAGTGAGATAACCAGAAGATACATGCTTTCTCATGTGTACAACAGGAAATACAAAATCACAGATATACAGAATTCTTGCCAAAAAATAAAAATAAAAATGAGCCTGTCTCTAATCAATCCTTCCACTTTAAATACTAGTTTATGGAAAATAGAGTGATACAGGGGGGAAAAAATGAATGATACCATGAAGTAGCTATCAGCTAGATCTAGAATTTGGGACATTCTACAGGACAAAATACCTAGTTTATCAAATAAGTAACAGAAGAAAGGGGGGAAGGGAAACTGTTATACATTTAATGAAACTTAAGAGGCCATATGAATACCACATGCAATATGTGGACCTTGTTTGGGTTCTAATGTGAACAAAACAATTGTAAAAAAGACATTCTTGAGATAATTGAGAAATTTGAGCCTAAACTTATTTAATTCTCTTAAACTTAGTAATAGCGTTTACTTTTTAAAGCTTTTATTATACAGAGTGCTTACAAACAAAATAATAAGAAGCTTTGGATGTGCTTTAAGGTAATCCTGTAGGGAGAGGAAAAAAATAGATAAAATAAGACTGGAAAAATATTAACAATTTTCAAAACTGGGTAGTGAGTATGTAGAGAATTATTATAATACTCTTTCTACTTTTATGTTGATGAAAAGTGTCAATAATAAAAAGCTTTTTCAAAACATCAAAATAAAAATCTTTGCATATTATATATATATACAGTTGTTTGTTCAAAATTTCAACTAAAATCATAGAGTATATTTATAGGAGAATTATGAGGTCAAAGACATAAAGTTCTTTGAGGTTTTTTGTTGTTGTGGGAGGGTTTTGTGTGGTTTTGGGGTGGATTTTTTTTTTTTTTTTTAGGACTTTTTTTTTTTTTTTTTTTTTTTTTTTTTTGACAGATTCTCACTCTTTTGCCCTGGCTGGAATACAGTGGTGCCATCACAGCTCACTGCAGCCTCAGCCTGCCACCAGGCTCAACAGATACTCCGACCTCAGCCTTCCAAATAGTTGGGAGTGCAGGCACATACCAATACGTTCGGCTAATTTTTGTATGTTTTGTAGAGACAAGGTTTCGCTATGTTGCCCAGACTGGTCTCAAACTCCTGGGTTTAAGCAATCCATCTGCCTTTGCCTCCCAAAGTGCTAGAATTACAGTCATGAGCCACAGCTCCCGGCCTCTTTGAGGTTCTTACAAACTATTTTAAAAGTACATTCCAGAAAGTTTGCACCAAATTATAGTGCCACCAATATGTATGTGTCCATTTCACTACACCATGACCAAAATTATATATATATATATACACACACACACATATATCTTGAAACATCGATTCCATTTTTATAAAGTATAGCGTACTGTAATTAATGTTTTCTTTACAAAATGGGTTTAAATGTTTTAATAAAAAGCAGTCATTTGTATGTCTTCTGCATTAAATTATCTGTTATATTTTTTAGCCATGGTTTAATTGTACTGTGGGTATTATATTTTTTGTCTTTGATTTGTAAGGGCTTTTTATATACTAAAAATAACAACCTTTTATCTGATGCCAGATACTTTCCAATTTGTGCTTGATTTTTATTTTGTTTATTATGTTACAAAAATTCAGAAGTAAATGTTTTATGTGATCATATCTATAGATTAACCTATAGACAGATTTTTTCTTTGTTACCTTTATGCTTAAAAAACTCCTGCCATCTCCTGAGATGAGCTAAATAGCCATGTCTTTATAGGACTTTTTTAATGACTTACTTTTTTACTTTCACATTTTTTAGCCAACTGGAATTCATTTTGTTGTATGGCTTATGGTGTCAGTTGGAATCTTAACTTTATTTTCTAAATAGTAAGCCAATCATTTTTTTCTTTTTCTTATTGATTTAAGATATCACCTGACCTAATGGATCTCTATATATACTCTGGTATATTTCTTACCTTCCTGATAACATGACCTCCTTTTACTGTTGCATGTTGTGCGTGCACCACATTACTATGATTTTGTAACTGGTGAATAGACTTGTTAAATGAACTGGAAAAAAAATGAGAGACAGAGGGAAAGGGCAAGAGACTATGACTGCAAAGACAATAAATTCATTTCCATGAACATCACCTATATCACCCCATATTTTGTCAGCATCTATACAAAAGCTGTATTCTCTAGGAGAGAGAAGAGAGATTCTGAAGTAAGTGTATAAAGATTTAAAAGCTAGTTTTATTTATTTACTATGTGTTCTTAGAAAAAGTACTTAACTTCTCTGATTCTGTCTTTCTGACCACAAAATGAAGATAATAAAATCTATATCATGAGTTTCCTATAAGGTGCAATGTAGGTGAGAGGTAGCTGAGGAATCCTTGTAAGGTATAAAACAACGTATTTTTTATTTTTTAAAAACAGAAATGTTGATAATGTTTGATACTGTGGGAAATATTAACAATACATTCAAATTCACTGGGAAGACACTGAAAATGTTCGCCATGTCTTTTTCAGTAATTTCTGGAATAAAGATGCCAACTTTTAGAAAAAACAGGTATTATATAACCTGTCAAATATACCAAAGGGGCTTTAAAAACAGATGAAAGATCTTGTTTAGATTTTGAGAGCTCTGTATTAAATGTTTTTGCAATTAACTTCAATTCTAGGTGATCAATTTGACTGAAGCAAGGAATAGAGTAAAATCTAACATTTTTACTCTGTGCCTTTTATCAATGGCCACCTGGGAGTCACTTGTATAATGAGGAACTGTGAGCAGAGGAGATAAAAATCCTCAATATAATCATAAATAAATAGGGCAAATATCATGCTTACAGTCATCCTTAAAAGCATATTCAACAAGTGAACTTTGCATAAACTCTTCTCTGTTAATTCCAATAAATCTGTAGATTCCTGATGTATGGTATCATAAGCTGTGATCTGTGCCTTTTAAAAAGTGGAAGGAATAGCAGGGGGTGGGAGGATTGGAGAGGGATAGCATTAGGAGAAATACCTAATATAGATGATGGGGCAATGGATGCAGGAAATCACCACCATGGCAAGTGTATATGTATGTAACAAACCTGCACAATCTGCACATGTACCCCAGAACTTAAAGTATAATAAATAAATTTTTTTTAAAGTGAAACGATTACACACTAGGGCTGCTAGGATGAATGAAAGGGCTTTTCCCTAAGGAAGCAGCCAGGCTTCCAGCAGTAATTTGGAGTGTTTGCCCTCCCTCCTACTGCTTTAACAATTTTGCAGGTACCTACAGGTGAACATCCTGCTTTCATAATCATCAATCCTCATTTTTACCCAGGCTGGCTTCTCTTCTTTCCTGCTGACCAGTGCTGACTCCTTGATAGTTTCCCAAATTTCTATGTCCTCACTTGGTGTACTGACTTTATCCCTCTTGTCAAAAACTCCCAGCAAGTGAATTGCTAGAAACATACTTTCAGTAAGTATTTTTAATGAGTGGGACTGAATTTCAAGTGCGTAGCAAAAGAAAAAAAAAAAAGAGTAATGCAGCCACAGTCCACAAATTATGTTACAGTTGAATTCTAACAAACCATGAATTCCCTGACTGCTCACATTTGCATTTTCCTCAGATCAGAAAGAAGTGGTTTAAGAAAAAAAGAACAAGTGCTAAATAAAGAAAATACAAATAATACCTGAATCGAACTTTTTTTTTTTAAATTTCTGTAAGAAAATCTCAGAGAAATGTATTAGTCATAAATCGAGAGGAATTAAGATAGAAATAGAATAAAGGGAATATTGTTTTGGTGAAAACTATCATGGACAAAAACAAATCATTATACATCTCATACTTTATATACATCTCATACTTTAATTTATCCAGCATATTCCCTGTTGATGTAACTAGATTCATACTTATAGGCATGAGACTGAATTGAAAGTATGCAAAATACTGACATGTGCATCCTCCTCCAAAACCACATTTGTTTATTATATTATAAATATTCAGAAGTAAATGTTTTATGTAATTATATCTATAGATCTGTCTACAGACAAATACCTTTATGCTTAAAAAATCCTGTGCATCCTCCTCTAAAACCACTGAGCACATACCAAAACCCCAAATTAACTACAGTCTAAATAAATAAAGAAAGCCATACCCTGTTTTCTTATACTTAAGTTTTGAAACATGCTTCTTAATTATATTTTCTTCTAATTTCTCAAACTCCATTAAATATGTACCATGTTGTAAGCATAGCTACACATTCATCTATAATTTTTCTCATTTAAGTCACATAATAACTCATAATATTAACAAATATTATCATTTCAAATTTACCAAAGAACACAAGGCTGAGAGAGGTCAAGCAGACATAATTATCAGAACTAAAATTTTGACTTCGGACCTCTAATTCCAAGGCCTTTTTTTCCATAGCTTGACCTTTTTTCCTAAGCTCCTTGCTAAGTTCAGTTAGTAACAATGAAAGACACAAGAAGAAAGTATCATTATAGAATACACTTGAAAATTTGAGATACTGTTTTCCATCATTTTAAAATTGGATCATAGATTTTAAAATAGAAAGACTCAAAATTTTACATTCTCACCACCATGTAAAAGCAGAGAAAAAGCAAAAGCCTAGCGAAGGAAAGAGCCTAGGTTCAGAGATGAACAGACGTTTCTGAGAACAAATTCTGCCTCTGCCTGCATTTATGATCTGCATGTCTCTGGATACATTTCACCTCTCAGAACCTCAGTTTCTTCATCTATGAAGTGGAAAAAATTTCCCCCAAAGAGTTCTCTCTCAAGGACTAAATCAAATAATAATTATAATTGCAATCAAATTGTTATTTACAATTGTAACACTTGTAAATAACAATTTGCAATTGCAAAGATATGTAACCAACCCAGGTGCCCATCGACCAACCAGTGGATAAAGAAAATGTGATATATATACACCAAGGAACACTATAAAAAGGAACAAAATAAACTGTTTAGCGGAAACGTGTATAAAACTGGAGGCCATTATTCTCAGTGAAATAACTCAGAAATGAAAAACCAAATACTATATGTTTTCACTTTTAAGCAGGAGCTAAGCTATTAGGATACAAACACATACAGAGAGATACAATGGACTTTGGGAATTTGGCAGGTAGGAGATGAGGTTGGGAAAGGGATGAGAGATAAAAGATTACATATTGGATACAGCGTACACTAAAATCTCAGAATTACCACTAAAGAATTCCTGTCTGTGTAACCAAAACCCACCAGTACCCCCAAAACTATTGAAATTTTTTTTAAAAATAAGAAAAAAATCAAATAGCATATACATTACCCTAGCACAAGCTTAGGAAATAGTAGCTGATACAGTAAACTCTAAGTTTCTCAGGAACAAGTTAACGGATCCTAGGAAAATCCTAAGAAATTCCTAGGATTTTTCATAAGATCCTAGGAAAATCAGGTTGTACCTCAAATTCATTGTACTAGGTCTCAAAAGATTACTTACGGTATTCTATTACTATGGCAGTCTCAAGAGGCAAAACTATAGGAACAGAAAAAAACTATAGGAACATCAGTTGTAGCGACGATTTGGTGGAATGGAAGAGAGGTGATATGATTTTTATTGCATATATATGTACATACACAAATAAATATATATGTATACATACAAATTAGGAAGCTATGCAATAAAAATCATAATAATTCTTTATTAAGGATCAATTATGCAGTGTTTTTGTTTTGACATACAACTCCTCTCCAGTTGCAGCTTTGTTTACCCAGCGAACCCCTCACCTCCTTCCCTTACTTCATTCTTGCCCTCTCCCACACCATCACTCTCCCAGTCCTGGTCAAGACATGATCTCTCTTCCCCCTTTCATAATAGCTGCTTATTAACCTCCCTACTCACGTAGTTCATTGGGAGGTGATTAGGGTCTAAGTCTTCTCCAAGACCCTCAATAGTAGCTAACTTGCCCCCAGATGACAATAAGCTACTCTAGTATGTTTATGGGTTATTTGGGATTATTTGCGACCTTCCAACACTTTGCCCCCACTCCATCCGCAGCGCACACACACCACATACCACCATTATCAACACTTTTATCTCATTTAATTTATATTTGGCTCTTCTATTTTTCAGCATTGTGCATTCCAAGCGGCTCTTTAGCTTATATTTCAATGCTCTTAATGACAAGAAAATAATTTCCTCTTGAAGATATATCCTATTTGATAGTTTGAAATGCTGAAAAGAAAATTCTCATACAAATCCAAACTCTTCTTTTGGATGATATTAACCTGAGTTTTTTATCTTCTCCTTGATCTAAAATTAAAAATTAAAAAAAACCCAACTCCTCTAATTCCTTTTCCATCAAGTCAGCTCTTTAGGTAAGATCCTAGGAGAATTAGGTTTGACCTCAAAGGCATTATACTAGGTCTCAAAAGATTACATATGGTATGATTGCATTTCCATGGCAGCCTCAAGAGGCAAAACCACAGGAGCAGATAACACACCAGTTGTAGAGAGGATTTGGTAGAAGAGGAGGGAGGTTATATGGCTAACCATAAAGAGGCAAAGAGAATTCTGGAGAGTGTTGAAATTTTTCTGTATACTATTGTGTTGGTGTTTTGGTGGTTAACACAAGCCATGCAAATATTAAATCTCAGAACTGTAAACCAAAAAAGGCAGATACTACTATATATAAAATCTAGATGTTTTAAAATTTCTATTTTGATGTCTTATTATATACCAGATCCTTACATAATTTTTCATCTTAATTATCATAATAATCCCATGAAATAAGTAACAGTATTATCTGCATTTTTTAGATAAAGAAATTGAGACACAGAAAGATTAACTTGCTCAAGGTTACAGAGCTTAATGGAGGTGGAGTTTGCACTTTAATCCAAGCAGTCTAACTCCAAAACTAAAAATTCTCACCACTCTCCTATGCTATCTCTGAAAAGAATGAAAAAGAACTTCATTTACCCTCTATCAGTGAAACTACCTGACCTATTTAAGGAGCAGAATACCAGATATAACTACTTGGGCATAATTTAATGTTAAAATGAAGCAGAGCACATGCCACCAAGAAAAACACATTAGTCTAAGCCCACAACATGCCTTAATTGTTGTTTTAATAACTAATTAAACTTTCCAATTTTCAATTGTCTTTCCAATAAAATATGTTCCTGTTTACATAATGAATGGATTTCAAAGTCAATTTCTAATTTCTAAAGAAAATCTTTCTTCAATTCCTCCTTAGGAATAAGAAATCATTATCCAATGCAAAAGACATTAAAATATATCAATTGGAACCTCAAATTAATTGTTTAAAAATTTAAAAAATTTAATTCCACTCCCTCTGCCTCTCTACTTCCCCAAAACTAAATGCTTCTGGATATTTTTTGGAACTAAAACCTTTTAGTAATGGGGCAAATGGATAAATACCCCCACGTCTGGTGCCTTGTGGTCATTCTTACGTATTCATTTAGGTCTTTCTGTACCTGCAATCAATATACCCACAAACTCCATTCCATGCATTTTGCAAAAACAAAGCTATCTTCTGCAAAAGTGATACATGATATGCCTTACATCTTAGCAGCAATAGCAGCAGCAGCAGCAGCAGCTCAGGAGAGAAAACAAAGGGAAAGAATTATGATGGTTTTTAAAACTAAGAGTTACAAAGAGTGACTGTATTTAGTACGCCATTTTGAGATGATAAAGGCTACTTAGTTTTGGTGCAAAGAGTTGGTTGAAAGATATTTGCATTTGAATTTTTAACATTCAACACTCATTCATGATGAATTTAATCACCTTAGTACTATGTCCAGTATGGATTACACACATAATTATGTATATATTCTTTTTCTCCAGGCAAGAATAATATAGGGTCCATGTGACATTCCTGCCTTAAATCTGCCTTCCCTGATACATTCAAGTGTTTGATGAAGCTATTCTTAGCCCACCATCATCAGCCTCTAAACACCTTTAGTCTGAACCCTAAGATTCAGAAATACTTTTTCTAATGAACTCTACTATACCTTATGTAAATACAATTAAATCTCATACAGTCATGTCAAAAAAGGGAACCAAAGAGAGATATGTCGAAAGAACCTAGTTGATCTTTGGAGTCAAAGGGCCCTGTTCATCACTCATTTACCATCAGTGCAATGCAGGGCATGTTATTGGAATTATCTGGTCTTTCTCCTGAAAAAGTACTATATCCATATTTATCTTTTAAGGTTGCTACTACAATCAAGTAAGATGTTGGCCTAACAAAGTTCTTGCTACAGACTGGACAATATAAAAATCATAATTATGATTATGATTGGTTGATTATGATCATAACTATATGATTACTTGCTGGTTATAAACCAGGAAACAAAATTATAATCACAATCAAGAAAAGAAATCCTATAGATAGAAAAGCATTCATCTATAGCCATTTGAAGCTTTATTTCACAACATTTCCTTAGGGAAATTTCTCTACACCCTGTCTCAATATCAGGTTTTATCTTGTTATAAACCCATAGGACTTTTAGGGTTTACTATTAGTTACCAGTACATCTACCATAGACTACAATGATTTTGGTTTATGAAGTCAGGCTTGCTAGAGGAATATTTAAGAGAAGTAAAATGACTTTGCAACCCGATGCAGCTACCAGGGAGATTGCACAACCTTAATTGACATGCACAATCACACACACCCACACACCCAGGAAGCGTGGGGGTCTTGTGGAAGTCAGTAGCTTATCTATTATGTACACTCCGGAGCTGTAAACAAGACCATGTGAGGAGTCAGCTAGAATGCTTCCTCTGAATCAGTATTAAACAAACTTCCGAACTATTAGGGAAGGAAATAAAGCCACTGTACCCCAAAGACACCCAGGACAGAGTGCCAGAGATGATGGGAGTTGTTTTCAATATTCTGCCAGAGACTGATACAATAATTAAAGGAGGTTTTGTAATAAAAACAACATACAGCTTAATAGTAAATAGCTAGCATAAATTAGAATGGGTTGTAATTTCATAAAGAGTGTCCTATCAGAAACTTACATGACTAATTATGTAAAATAGCAAAATATTTTGAAAATTTTTTCTGCTGTACTTCATAAGAATGCTAGCACAACTTTCTATTTGGTGATAATTATTTTAGTATCATAGTATTTATTTTGATTAAGAATAAATCACAGGCAAAAATCTAATCAATGGTAAAAATAAATACAGCACCAGGAAATCACAAATTCTCAGAAACAGTACAGTATGGTGCTGTGGAAAAACCCTGGCTTTGAAATCAGAAGTGTTCAAATTACATTTTCTAGTTTTGTGATCTTGAGCAAATTACATGTTCTTATGAAGATGGAGATATCATTTTTTCATCTACAAGATAATGACATTCACGAGGTTCTTATTAAGATAAAATTAGATGTTAGATGAGTAAGCACTTGGACAAATATGTAGAGCTTTATGAATATGACATATAATGATTCACTGCTTTAACTTGTAAATGTCCACAGGTCAACTAAAACAGAGTTAGAAAGAAGTAAGGTTTGGAATGCCCTGGAATTGTTTTCTTGAAATAGATAATGAGTTCTAAAGCTTACCTCTCCTTTGGCCTGCAGTACCTTTTGATTTTTAGGAAGGAAAAAAGATGAATATTACCTGTAACTGAAAATCTGTAGTTAGAACTTAATCCTGAGAATGTAGATGTTCTGACTTACACATAGATTTGTTTCTGAGTTTTAGAAGGCTGAGTACAACAATCACAAATCATAAAAAGGAGGAAGCAGAGAATTTTAATTTCTATCAATGTCCACAAAGTAGAATGTTTCATTAAGTGTTGTCTGGGTGTTCAGACAGTAAAGAACATTACCATTTCCGGCAACCCAAAACTTGACCTCACATTTGGACTTCTGACGGTAAACTTCCTGAGAGGAAATTAAATACAGAGAACCTCTTCCAGTTTGGGATACTGGTTCTGCCAAAAACATTGTGAAAAGCACTTATACTAATTTTTTGAAATTTACCCTTAAATACTAAAGACAAGAGAAAGGGCAGTGGTTTTTTTAAAAATTTGGAATAGGAAGTGAAATCAAAATCAAATATGTCAAAAATATCATTTTCTCCTTTCATCCCTCTAAAAATGTCTTCTACAGTAAGATCAAAGAGTTTTCCTTTCCTTCCTATAATATTTTTGCTTAAACTCTAATCTCTAGGCCTTAAAAATGAAAAGTTTAACCAAAAGAAAAAAAAGAATTATAGCAGAACATAATTTACATATATGACATATATACATCAAAATAAATATGACTTGTTCACCTATTTTTATTACTCAAGCTACCCAGGATCATTCAAGCTCTCTTTCTTATATAAGGTGTGGTACAAGTTCTGGGTTCAGTAGAAATTCTGAGAGGTCAAATAGAGTCCATTCTTCAGGCAGATGAGACACTGCCCTATTTTTAAGACTTCTAGAGAAGGAAATTCCACGAGCTTCCTCAGTTACACATTCCAGTATCTATGAACCTCACTGTCTGAAAATTTTTCTTTTTTTCTCTTATCTAAATCCCTCAAACTGCAGCTTAAGCCTATTGCCTCCTGTCTGGTCTTTATTGGAGACTGTCATCATCCTTCATAGATCAACCTCCTCACACGAGGGTCTTTTTAGATTTTGCAAGCCTGGAACCACTTGATTTCTATCTCTCCTTATTCACAACTCTTCAATCATTATTGTTATTTGCCTATAATTTTCTTCCAAGTGGTTTTTCTCCAATCTTGTATTCATTTCAAATACCCTTTACAAATAATTCTTTAAGCAGCAAAGGAAATAAAAGTTATCCAGTAATTTTACTACACTAAGACAATCTATTTTCAACTTTCTTTGCTCTTGTTCTGCCAATATAGACAGACACTGTAACCATACAATGTCATTTTATTGAATTTATTCTAAGTTTTAAAATTGTTAAGTTTCATAACCCAGGACGTGCTTAAAATCAGCTACTTTATCATTATAATTTGAAAATGCTGGTATAAAGTTCATGATTAGAATAATTTTCTCTATCATTCAATATATTTAAATGATGACTAGCAAGTACTCTGTTAGGTTATAAGAATTTAAAGCATTTAACAAATGGTCCTTGCCCACAATCAGTTCTTAACAATACACTCAACCAATTAATTAGAATTTTTAAAAGATCCTATATTGATGATTTCAGCAAGTACCTAAACTGTACAACCTTAGATGGTGGGCTGAGAGAGCTGGATCTTGGGGAAGGTAGATGCTGCAGAAGCCAGGAGTGAAGGGTCAGCTGGTAGGTGATCAGAGGGGTAGGAGGTTGTGATAAATTACTACAGCATCTGCCATCTACTGGGAGGCCAGAGCACCTAAGGACAGAATGGTCAGTGCAATCCTCAGTTTAACTGAGCCTCTGCGGGAGAATGTTTTGTGCCAGTGTGGGCTCAATGGCAGCTGCCTCCCAAATATTTTCTGAATAACAGAGCTTTGTTACCAGAATGAAATGGCAAATCTGTACAACTGGAGAATAAGTTAATAAAGTGACTTTGGGGTAAATCTTAGGAACTTACTTAGTAATTGATGAAACCATCTAATATCATCAAGAGAGTAAAAACATACAAGTAAAAATTGGTTCCAGTACTATAATGTCTTTAGATAAATCACTCTTCAGTTCTCACTCTCAGTTCCTTCACCTGTAAAAGGAGACACTCACGGTGCATCCTAGAACTCAGATTTCAGGAAATAGCAAATATTAAAAATAAAACATTGTCCTTTCAAAAACTGATCATACAATCCAAGGGATTTTCACTAATTCTTAGGCCTAAATTTAAAAGGGATGTAGACACTGGATTCCACTAAGAGGGCTGAATAGGAACAGCTCTGGAACACAGCTCCCAGTGAGAGAGATACAGAAGGTGAGTGATCTCCACATTTCCAACCAAGATACCAGGTTCATTTCAATGGGACTGGTTGGACAGTGGGTGTAGCCCAAGGAGGGCAAACCATGGCAGGGTGGGGTACTGTCTCACCCAGGAAGTGAAGTGCAACTGATCGGAGGATGGGGAATGCCCCCCCCCACTGGGACTCTGGTTCAGATACTGTGCATCTCCTATGACCTCTGCAACCCACAAACCAGGAGATCCCTGCAGAGCTGAAAAGCACTACAAGTTACCAACACAGATCTGACTAGAAGCTCTGGCAGATGATGCAGTTTGTTGGCACAAATCTGGGTGAACATTTTGACTAGCACCAAGAGCACCTGTGGGACGGAGCTACCCCATACCCAGAAAGAGGGGGAGCTGAAAGCAGGGAGACAGGTGATACAGCTGAGCTGGTCCCAACCCCCAAAAGACCAGCAAACTGAAGCCCTCTCACTTGAGAGTTTTGCAGCCAGCACAACAGTTTGAGCTCAACCTGGGATGATTAAGCTTGGTGTGGGGAAGGGCATCTGCCATTGCTGAGGCAGGTCTAAACTACCTGTATAAACAAAAGCCAGTGGAATCTTACACAGCAGCTGGACTGAGTCCATGACAGCCCAGCAGTGCCTCTGCAGGCAGACAAGGGACGAACTGCCTCCTCAAGCAGCTCCCTGACCCCTGTATAACCAAAAAGATGCCTCATACAGGAAATCTCTGGCTGTCACCTGGCGGGTCCCTTCCAGGATGAAGCTACCAGAGGAAAGATCAGGCAGCAATACTTGCTAATCTGCAAACTTCACAGGTGATTCCCAGGCAAGCAAGGTCTAGAGTGGACCTCCAGCAGTCCTACAGCAGAGGGACATCACTGTTAGAAGGAAAACTAAAAAATAAAAAGAAATAGCATCAACATCAACAGAAAATATGGCCACTCAGAGACCCCATTTGAAATCACCAAATTCAAAATCAAAGGTAGATAAATCCACAAAGATGGGAAGAAACCAGCACAAAAAGGATGAAATCATCAAAGACTGGAACGCCTCTCCTCCTCCAAGAGATCACAACTTCTTACCACCAAGAGAACAAAATAGGATGGAGAATGAGTAAGACAAATTGACAGAGGCAGGATTCAGAAGGTACGTAATAACAAACTTCTCTGAGCTAAAGGAACATGTTCTAACCCAATGCAAACAAACTAAAAACCTTGAAAAAAGGTTACATGACAGACGAACTAAAAAAACCAACTTAGAGAAAAACAGAAACAAATTCATGGAGCTGAAAAACAAAGCATGAGAACTTCGTGAAGCATACACAAGTATCAGTAGCCAAATTGATCAAGCAGAAGAAGGGATATCAAAGACTAAAGATCAACTCAATAAAATAAAATGAGAAGGCACGATAAGAGAAGGAAGAGTGAAAAATGAACAAAGCCTCCAAGAAATATATGACTATGTGAAATGACATAATCTATGCTTGATCGGTGTACCAGAATGTGACGGGGAGAATGAATCTAAGCTGGAAAACATTCTTCAGGACATTATCGAAGATAATTTCCCCAACCTAGCAATGCAGGCCAACATTTAAATCCAGGAAATACAGAGAACACCACAAAGATATTCCTCAAGAAGAACAACCCCGAGGCACATAATCCTCACATTCACCAGTGTTAAAATGAAGGAAAATATGCTAAGGCAGCCAGAAAGAAAGGTAGTGTCACCCACAAAGGGAAGCCCATCAGACTCCCAGCAGATCTCTCAGCAGAAACGCTACAAGCCAGAAAAGAGTGGGTGCCAATACTGAACATCCTTAAAGAAAAGATCTTTCAACCCAGAATTTCATATCCAGCCAAACTTAGCTTTATAAGTGAAGAAGAAATAAAATTCTGAGAGATTTCATCACCACCAGACTTGCCTTACAAGAGTTTCTGAAGGAAACACTAAACATGAAAAGGAACAACTAGTACCAGCCACTGCAAAAACATGCCAGATAGTAAAGACCAATGATGCCATGAAAAAAACTGCATCAACTAATGGGTAAAACAACCAGCCAGTAACAAAATGGCAGAATCAAATTCACATATAACAATATAAACTTTAAATGTAAATGGCCTAAATGCCCCAATCTAAAGACATAGACAGGCGAACTGGATAAGAAGTCAAGACCCATCGGTGTGCTGTATTCAGGAGACCCATCTCACATGCAAAGACACACAAAGACTCAAAATAAAGGGATGGAAGAAGATTTACCAAGCAAATGGAGAGTGAAAAACAAAAACAAAAACAAAAACAAAACAGGGATTACAATCCCAGTCTCTGATAAAATGGAATGTAACCCAACAAAGATCAAAAGAGACAAGGACTTTACATAACGGTAAAAGGATCAATGCAACAAGAAGAGCTAACTATCCTAAATATATATGCACCAAATACAGGAGCATCCAGATACATAAAACAAGTTCTTAACAACCTACAAAGAGACATAGACTCCCACAAAATAAAAATGGGAGACTTTAACACTCCCCTGACAATATTAGACAGATCAAGACAGAAAATCAAGAAGGATGTCCAGGACTTGAATGCAGATTTGGAACAAGCAAACCTAATAGACATCTACAGAACCCTCCACCCCAAATCCACAGAATATACATTCTTCTCAGCACCACATCGCACTTACTCTAAAATTGACCACATAATTGGAAGTAAATTACTCCTCAGCAAATGCAAAAGAACGATAATCATAACAAACAGTCTCTCAGACCACAGTGCAATCAAATTAGAACCCAGGATTAAGAAACTCAAACAAAACCCCTCAACTACATGAAAACTGAACAACTTGCTCCTGAATGACGACTGGATAAACAATAAAATGAAGGCAGAAATAAAGATGTTCTTCAAAACCAATGAGAACAAAGACACAACATACCAGAATCTCTGGGACACATTGACAGCAGTGCCTAGAGGGAAATTTATAGCAATAAGTGCCCACATGAGAAGAAAGGAAAGATCTAAAATCTACACCCTATTGTCAAAATTGAAAGAGCTAGAGGAGCAAGATCAAAAAAACTCAGGCTAGCAGAAGACAAGAAATAACTAAGATCAGAGCAGAACTGAAGAAGATAGAGACACAAAAATCCCTTCAAAAAATCAATAAATCCAGGAGCTGGTTCTTTGAAAAGATCAACAAAATACACAGACCACTAGCCAGATTAATAAAAAGAAAAGAGAAGAATCAAATAGATGCAATAAAAAACAATAAAGGGGATTTTACAAACTACCATCAGAGATTACTACAAACAATTCTATGTACACAAATCAGTTAATCTGGAAGAAATGGATAAATTCCTGGATACTTACACCTTCCCAAGACTAAACCAGGAATAAGGTGAATCCCTAAATGGACCAATAACAAGGTCTGAAGTTGAGGCAGCAATTAATAGCCTACCAACCAAAAAATATCCAGGTCCAGACAGGTTGACAGCTGAATTCCACCAGACTTGTACAGAGGAGCTGGTATCATTCCTTTTAAAACCATTCCAAACAATACAAAAAGAGGGAAATCTCCCTAACTCATTTAATGAGACCGACATTATCCTGTTACCAAAACATGGCAGAGACACAACTGAAAAACAAACCTTCAGGCCAATTTCCATGATGAACACTGACACAAAAATCTTCAACAAAATACTAGCAAACAGAATCTAACAGCACATCAAAAAGCTTATCCATCATAATCAAGTAGGCTTCATCACAGGGATGCAAGGCTTATTCAACATACACAAGTCGATAAACATAATCCATCAGGTAAACAGAAACAAATACAAAAACCACATGATTATCTCAATAGATGCAGAGAAGGCCTTCGACAAAATTCAACAGTCCTTTATGCTAAAAATTCTCAGTAAGGTAGGTATCAATGGAACATATGTAAAAATAATAAAAGCTACTTACAACAAACCCACAGCCAGTATCATACTGAAAGGGCAAAAACTGGAACCATTCCCTTTGAAAACTGGCACTAGACAAGAATGCCCTCTCTTACTACTCCTATTTAATATAGTATTGGAAGTTCTAGCCAGAGCAATCAAGCAAGAAAAAGAAATAAAGGATATTCAATTTAAAAAAGAGGGTCAAACTATCTCTATTTGCAGATAACATGATTGTATATTTAGAAGAGCCCATCGTCTCACCCCAAAATCTTCTTAAGCTGATAAGCAACTTCAGCAAAATCTCAGGATACAAAATCAATGTGCAGAAATCACAAGCATTTCTATACACCAATAACAGACGAACAGAGAGCCAAATCAAAAGTAAACTGCCATTCACAATTACTACAAAGAGAATAAAATACCTAGGAATACAACTAACAAAGGATGTGAAGGACCTCTTCAAGGAAACTACAAACCACTGCTCAATGAAATAAGAGAGGACACAAATAGATGGGAAAACATTCCATGCCCATGGTTGGAAAGAATCAACATCGTGAAAATGGCCATGCTGCCCAGAGTAATTTATAGATTCAACATTATTCCCATCAAGCTACCATTAATCTTCTTCACTGACCTGGAAAAAAACACTTTAAATTTCATATGGAACCAAAAGAGAGCTCACTTCGCCAAGACAATCCTAAGCAAAAAGAACAAAGCTGGAGGCATCATGCTACCTCACTTCAAACTATACTACAAGGAAACCAGTAATCAAAACAGGATGGTACTGGTACAAAAACAGAGATATAGACCACTGGAACAGAACAGAGGCCTCAGAAGTAACACCACACATCCACAACCATCTGATGTTTGACAAACCTGACAAAAACAAGCAATGGGGAAAGGATTTCCTATTTAATAAATAGTGTTGGGAGAACTAGCTAGCCATGTGCAGAAAGCTGAAACTGGACCCCTTCCTGACACCTTACACTAAAATTAACTCCTGATAGATTAAAGGTCTAAACATAACTTCTAACACCATAAAAACCCTAGAAGAAAACCTAGGCAAAACCATTCAGGACATAGGCATAGGCGAGGACTTTATGACTAAAACATCAAAAGCAATGGCAACAAAAGCCATGATAGACAAATGGGATCTAATTAAACTTAAGAGTTTCTGCACAGCAAAAGAAACACTCATTAGAGTGAACTGGCAACCAACAGAATGGGAAAAGCGTTTTGCAATCTACCCATCTGACAAAGGGCTAATATCCAGAATCTACAAAGAACTAAAACAGATTTATAAGAAAAAGACCCATTCAAAAGTGGGTGAAAGATATGAACAGACACTTTTCAAAAGAGAACATTTATGAGGCCAAAAAACATATGAAAAAATGCTCATCATCACTGGTCATTAGAGAAATGCAATTCAAAACCACATTGAGATACCATCTCACACCAGTTAGAATGTCAATCATTAAAAAATCTGGAGACAACAGATGCTGGAGAGGATGTGGAGCTATAGGAACACTTTTACACTCTTGGTGGGAGTGTAAATTAGTTCAACCATTGTGGAAGACAGTGTGATGATTCCTCAAGGATCTAGAAATAGAAATTCCATTTGACCCAGCAATCCGATTACTGCATATATATATATATACAAAGGACTGCAAATCGTTCTATTACTGTATAAAGACACATGCACACATATGTTCACTGAGGTACTGTTTATAATAGCAAAGACTTGGAACCAACCAAAATGCCCATCAATGAGAGACTGCACAAAGAAAATGTGGCACATATACACCATGGAATACTATGCAGCCATAAAAAACGATGAGTTCATGTCCTTTGTAGGGACATGTATGAATCTGGAAACCATCATTCTCAGCAAACTGACACAAGAAGAGAAAATCAAACACCACATGTTCTCACTCATAGGTGAGTGTTGAACAATGAGAACACATGGGCACAGGGAGGGGAACATCACACACTGGGGTCTTTTGAGGGGGTGGAGGCCTAGGGGAAGGAGAGTGCGCAAGGGGCGGTTGGGAGGGCAAACATTGGGAGAAATGCCTGATGTAGGTCACAGGGGGATGGAGACAGTAAACCACCATGTCATGTATTTACCTATGCAGCAATCCTGCAAGATCCGCACATGTGCCCCAGAACTTAAAGTACAATAAAAGAGAGAGAGAGAGACAGACAGAGAGAGAGAGAGAGAGAGAGAGAGACAGAGAGAGAGAGAGAGAGAGAGAGAGACAGAGAGAGAGAGAGAGACAGAGAGAGAGAGACTATGCTCTCAAGAAGTTTAGTTTCTAAAAATTGAATTTTGGGTTTAAAATACTGAAGGACTGTATAGCTTAATAGATTCTGATTGAAGAGCAAAAGAGCCAAGTAATTCATCTATTCATTCAACAAATATATGTTGAATATTACAGCGTAACAGGTTTTGTGATAAGTGCTGGTAATACTTTGTAGAATAAAATTCAAGGTCCCAGAAAGAAAGATATGTCATACTTGAAACAAGTCATTAAAGCTTGTTTAATTAAGAGTCTGTTTTAAAAAGATGTAAACTGCATTAAGGGAAACTAAAGCACCCTGAGGCTAGCAACAGTGAGGAGGACAGAAAGAGAAACCAAGTAGCCAAACTGAATTACCCCCAATCATCAAGGAGAGGAAATAGTTATGGAACCCAAAAACTGTAGAAGTGGGCTGCCTGAAAGGAGCTATGGCCCTCAGTAGAAACACACAGTGGCCTTCTTTCTCATGCTCTGATCTCTACTTAACTGAACTGAACTGGAAGGCAGAGAGCAGAGGAACTCAGCTGATGCAGCTCCTAGAGGTCAACAGGATGAAGAATATACAGCCCATCACTACTTAAAATATATATCATTCTGTGGCAGAGATAAACATTAAACAAAGAAAGAAAGAAATATAATGAAATAATTTCAGATAATCATGAGGGTCCTGAGAAATTTAAAACAAGGATATGACTGAGTAGGTGAGGGTCCCTCTAAGGAGATATTTTTGCTAAGAATTTAAAAGAAGGAGCCATGTATAAAGATGGGAAGGGCATTCTAGGCAGAAGATACAGCAATTGTAAAGTAGTAGGTTTTTGGAGGGGTTTTTGCAGTGTTTGAGAATTGGGGGAAAGGACAAATACTTTTGGAATATGTTAAGGCAGGGAAGAGTGTAAGAAATGAGGTTAGAGTAGTAGGCAGTACCCATACCTTGTAGGAGAGGAGAACTTATTAATCATGGCAAGGACTCTAAAGAAACGGTTCTACTTTAGTGCAGTGGGAAGCTCTTGAATGATTAGATGCAGGCATTTTTTTAATTGTACTTTAGGTTCTGGGGTAAATGTGCAAATCATGCAGAATTGTTGCATAGGTACATACATGGCAAGGTGGTTTGCTACCTTCATCCCCCCATCTCCTCTCTCTGGTATTTCTCCCCTCGTTATCCCTCCCCACCCTCTCCACCCCCCACTGTCCTTCCCTTAGGTCCCCCCCAACTGACCGCAGTGTATGATGCTCCCCTCCCTGTGTCCACATGTTCTAATTGTTCAACACCTGCCTATGAGTGAGAACATGTGCTGTTTGGTTTTCTCTTCTTGTGTCAGTTTGCTGAGAATGATGGTTTCCAGATTCATACATGTCCCTATGAAGGACATGAACTCATCGTTTTTTATGGCTGCATAGTATTCCATGGTGTATATGTGCCACATTTTCTTTATCTAGTCTATCCTTATGGACATTTGGATTGGTTCCAAGTCTTTGCTATTGTAAACAGGGCCTCAATGAACATACATGTGCATGTGTCTTTATAACAGAACAATTTATAATTCTTTGGGTATATACCCAGTAATGGGATTGCTGGGTCAAATAGAATTTCTATTTCTAGGTCCTTGAGGAATCACCACACTGTCTTCCACAATGGTTGCACTAATTTGCACTCCCACCAACAGTGTAAAAGTGTTCCTATTTCTCTACATCCACTCCACCATTTGTTGTCTCCAGATTTTTTAATGATTGCTATTCTAACTGGCATATGATGGTATCTCAATGTGGTTTTGATTTGCATTTCTCTAATGGCCAGTGATGATTAGCACTTTTTTATATGTTTGTTGGCCTCATAGACGTCTTCTTTTGTAAAGTGTCTGTTCACATCCTTTGCCCACTTTTGAATGGGTTTGTTTGTTTTTTTTTCTTGTAAATCTGTTTTAGTTCTTTGTAGATTCTGGATATTAGCCCTTTGTCAGATGGGTAGATTGCAAAAAATTTTTTCCCATTGTGTTGGTTGCCAGTTCACTCTAATGATTGTTTCCTTTGCTGTACAGAAGCTCTGGAGTTTAATTATATCCCATTTGTCCATTTTGGCTTTTGTTGCCAATGCCTTTGGTGTTTTAGTCATGAAGTCCTCGCCTATGCCTATGTCCTGAATGGTTTTGCCTAGGTTTTCTTCTAGAGTTTTTATGGTGTTAGGTCTTATGTTTAGATCTTTAATCTATCTGGAGTTAATTTTAGTGTAAGGTGTCAGGAAGGGGTCCAGTGTCTGCTTTCTGCACATTACTGCCAGTTTTCCCAACACCATTTATTAAACAAGGAATCCTTTCCCCATTGCTTGTTTGTCAGGTTTGTCAAAGATCAGATGATTGTAGATGTGTGGTGTTACTTCTGAGGCCTCTGTTCTGTTCCATTGGTCATGTCTCTGTTTTGGTACCAGTACTATGCTGTTTTGAATACTGTAGCCTTGTAGTATAGTTTGAAGTCAGGCGGCATGATGCCTCTGGCTTTGTTCTTATTGCTCAGGATTGTTTTGGCTATGTGGGCTCTCCTTTGGTTCCATATGAAGTTTAAAGCAGTTTTTTCCATTTCTGTGAAGAAGGTCATTGGTAGCTTGATGGGGATAGCACTGAATCTATAAATTACTTTGGGCAGTTGGCCATTTTCATGATGTTGATTCTTCCTAACCATGGGCATGGAATGTTTTTCCATCTATTTGTATCCTCTCTTATTTCATTAAGCAGTGGTTTGTCATTCTCTTTGAAGAGGTCCTCTACATCCTTTGTTAGGTGTATTCCTAGGTATTTTACTCTCTTTGTAGCAATTGTGAATGGCAGTTTACTTTTGATTTGGCTCTCTGTTTGTCTGTTACTGGTGTATAGGAATGCTTGTGATTTCTGCACATTGATTTTGTATCCTGAGATTTTGCTGAAGTTGCTTATCAGTTTCAGGAGATTTTGGGATGAGATGATAGGGTCTTCTAAATATACAATCATGTCATCTGCAAATAGAGAAAATTTGGCTTCCTCTTTTCCTAACTGAATACCCTTTATTTCTTTTTCTTGCCTGATTGCTCTGGCTAGAACTTCCAATACTATATTGAATAGGAGTAGTGAGAGAGGGCATCCTTGTCTTGTGCCTGATTTCAAAGGGAATGCTTCTAGTTTTGCCCATTCAGTATGATATTGGCTGTGGGTTTCTCGTAAACAGCTTTTATTCTTTAGTGATACGAACCATCGATACCTAGTTTATTGAAGGTGTTTAGCATAAAGGGCTGTTGAATTTTGTCAAAGGCCTTCTCTGCATCTGTTGAGATAATCATGTGGTTTTTGTCTTTGGTTCTGCTTATGTGATGGATTACATTTACAGACTTGAATATGTTGAACCAGCCTTGCATCACTGGGATGAAGCCTACTTGATCATGATGAGTAAGCTCTTTGATTTGCTATTGCATTCTGTTTGCCAGTATTTTATTGAAGATTTTTGCATCAAGGTTCATCATGAACATTGGCCTGAAGTTTTCTTTTTCAGTTGCATCTCTGCCTGATTTTGTATTAGGATGATGTTGGTCTCATAAAATGAGTTGGGGAGGATTCACTCCTTTTGTATTGTTTGGCATAGTTTCAGAAGAAATGGTACCAGCTCCTCTTTGTATGTCTGGTAGAATTCAGCTGTAAACCTGTGTGGACCTGGACTTTTTTTAGTTGGTAGGCTATTAATTGCTGCCTCAACTTCATCCCTTGGTCTATTCAGGGATTCAACTTCTTCCTGGTTTAGTCTTGGGAGATTGTAAGTATCCAGGAATTTATCCATTTCTTCCAGATTCACTGGTTTGTGTGCATAGAGTTGTTTTTAGTAATATCTGATGGTAATTGGTATTTCTGTGGAATCAGTGGTGATGTCCCCTTTATCATTTTTTACTGCACCTATTTGATTCTTCTCTCTTTTCTTTTTTATTAGTCTGGCTAGCAGTCTATCTATTTTGTTGATAATTTCAAAATACCAGCTCCTGAATTTGTTGATTTTTTGAAGGTTTTTTTTGTGTCTATCCCCTTCAATTCTGCTCTGATCTTAGTTATTTCTTGTCTTCTGCTAGCTTTTGAGTTTTTTTTTAAATCTTGTTCCTCTACTTGCTCCTCATGTGGGCATTTATTGCTATGAATTTTCCTCTAGACACTGCTTTAAATGTGTCCCAGAGATTCTGGTATGTTGAGTCTTCATTCTCATTGGTTTTGAAGAACATCTTTATTTCTGCCTTCATTTCATTGTTTATCCAGTCGTCATTCAGGAGCAAGTTGTTCAGTTTCCATGAAGTTGTGTGGTTTTGAGTTAGATTCCTAATTCTGAGTTCTAATTTGATAGCACTGTGGTCTGAGAGACTGTTTGTTATGATTTCCATTCTTTTGCATTTGCTGAGGAGTAATTTACTACCAATTATGTGATCAATTTTAGAGGAAGTGCGATGTGGTGCTGAGAAAAATATATATTCTGTGGATTTGGGGTTAAGAGCTCTGTAAATGTCCATTAAGTTCACTTGGTCCAGATCTGCATTCATATCCTGGAAATCCTTATTGATTTTCTGTCTCGTTGATCTGTCTAATATTGACAGTGGAGTGTTAAAGTCTCTCACTATTATTGTGCAAGAGTCTAAGTGTCTTTGTAGGTCATTAAGGACTTGCTTTATGTATCTGAGTGCTCCAATACTAGGTGCATATATATTTAGAATAGTTAGCTCTTCTTGTTGTATTAATCATTTTACCATTATGTAATGTTCTTCTTTATCTCTTTTGATTTTAGTTGGTTTAAAGTCCATTTTATCAGAGACTAGGATTGCCACCCCTGCTTTTTTGTTGTTGTTGTTGTTTTTGTTTTTGTTTTTCTGCTCTCCATTTGCTTGGTAAATCTTCTTCCATCCCTTTATTTTGAATCTATGTGTGTCTTTGCATGTGAGACGGTTTCCTGAATACAGCACAATGATGGGTCTTGACTTTTTATCCAATTTGCCAGTGTGTGTCTTTTGATTGGGACATTTAGCCAATTTATATTTAATGTTAATATTGTTGTGTAAAGTTGATCCTGCCATTTTATTACTAGTTGTTTGTTTTGCCCTTTGGTTGGCTTAATTTCTTTATTGCATTGTTGGTCTTTACCATTTGGTTCTTTTTTGCAGTAGCTGGTCCTGGTTTCTCCTTTCTGTTTTTAGTGCTTCCTTCAGGAGCTCTTGTAGGGCAGGTGTTGTAATGACAAAATCTCTCAGCAATTGCTTGTTCATAAAGGATTTCATTTCTTCATCACTTATGAAGCTTTGTTTGGCTGGATATGAAATTCTGGGTTGAAAGTTTTTTTCTTTAAGGATGTTGAATATTGGCCCCCACTCTCTTCTGGCTTGTAGGGTTTCTGCTGAGATATCTGCTGTAAGTCTGAGGTGCTTCCCTTTGTGGGTGACCCAGCCTTTCTCTCTGGCTGCCCTTAGTATTTTTTCCTTCATTTCAACGCTGGTGAACCTGACAATTATGTGCCTTGGGGTTGCTTTTCTAGAGGAGTATCATTGTGGTATTATCTGTATTTCCTCTATTTAAATGTTGGCTTGCCTTGCTAGGCTGGGGAAGTTCTCTTGGATAATATCCTGAAGAGTGTTTCCCAGCTTGGATTCATTCTTCCCATCATCTTCCAGTACACCGATCAGGTGTGGATTAGGTCTTTTCATGTAATCCTATATGAAGGCTTTATTCACTTATTTTCACTCTTTGTTCTCTTTTCTTGCCTTCTCATTTTATTTCATTGAGTTGATCTTCAATCTCTGATATCCTTTCTTCTGCTTGATTGATTTGGCTACTGAAACTTGTATATGTTTCATGAAGTTCTTGTGCTATGTTTTTCAGCTCCATCAAATTGTTTATGTTCTTCTCTAAACTGGTTATTCTAGTTAACATTTCATCTAACCTTTTTTCAAGGTTTTTAGTTTATTTGCGTTGGGATAGAACATGTTCCTTTAACTCAGAGAAGTTTGTTATTACCCACCTTTTGAAGCCTGCTCTGTCAATTGTCGAATTCATTCTCCATCCTGCTTTGTTCCCTTGCTGGTGAGGAGTTGTGATCTCGTGGTGGGGAAGAGACATTCTGGTTTTTGATGGTTTCATTTTTCTTGCACTGGTTTCTTCCTGTCTCTTGGATTTATGTAGTTTACTCTCAGGTAGCTGCTTCAGGGGGCGGCCTTTCCTTTGCTGCCTGCAGAGGTGTTGCTGGGCTGTGACAGATTCCGTGGAGCTGCTGCATCTTTTATTTACTCTGGAAAATTAGGCTGGCTTCTGCAATGGTGGCTTTGCTTCCTGCACCAAGCTCGATCATTCCTGGTCACTCTAACTAGTGTTCTGGGTGCCTAACTCTGGAGTGAGAGTTTTTTAGACTGCTGGGCTTTGTGCGGGGGAGGGGGGAGGACCCATCTTGCCATTTGGGCTGTTTCCCTGCATTCAGTTCTCCTTCTTACTGGGGGGCAGGTAGCTCCATGCTGCTGGGTTTTTGGCTTTCTCTGAGTCAGCCAGTGTTTCTGCCTAGATCTATGCTGGCAGCCCGGCACCGGCCAAAGTTGCTGTTCTGCCCTGTTTAGGCAGCTTGCTAAGGCTTTTCAGCCCAGGGAAGATCTCCTCTTCTGTGGGTTGCAGAGGGCTTGGGTGGAGCACTGTATCCGAACTGAAGTCCCAGAGAGGGAGATACCCCGGTCCTCTGGTTGGTCGCATACACCACCTTGCCACAACTTGCCTTATTTGCTTTATGCCCATTGTCCAACCAGACCCACAGAATGAACCTGGTATCTCGTTTGGAATCAGCTCTGGAAATCAGATCCCAGCAAGAGAGATGCAGAAGCCGAGTGATCTTCTGCGTCTCTCTCGCTGGGATCTGCTTTCTGGAGCTGCCTCTTATTCAGCCATCTTGGGATCCCCCATAGATGCAGACAATTATGTCATTTTGTTTATATATCCTAAAGATCTCTTAGGCTACTGTGGAAACCTAAGGTTTAAGGGTGCAAGAATGGAAGTAGGGAGATAAGTTACAAGAATATTTCAGAAGTCCAGAGACAGTTGACAGTGGTTTGAGAAAAGGTGGTAACATGAGAATCAAAAAGAAGACAATGTACTTCCAGATTGTGTCTTAGTCTATTCAGGCAGCTATAACAAAGTACCATAGACTGGGTGGCTTATATACAACAGAAATTTATTTCTTCCAGTTTTGGAGACTGGAAAGTCCAAGATCAGTGTACCAGAATGCTCAAGGTTTGATGAGGCCCTGTTTCCAGGTTCATAGTTGGCTGTCTTTTTGCTGTGTCCTCACATAGTAGAAGGGGCAAAGAAGCTCTGCAGGGTCTCTTTTCTAAGGGCACTAACCTCTTATTGTCCTTATAAAACATTAGTAGAGCAATGAAATATAAACAGGTAATTTAGTGAAAAATGAGGCCACTTCAAACTGGATAGATAAGAATAGCTTTCACGGAGGAGTTAACATTAAAGCTAGATCTTAAAAAATAGGCAGGATTTGGACATTCAAATGCAGAGGAAAAAATGTATTCTGGATGGAAAAATGGTATGAGCAAAATAACATGATGAAACAATATTTGAAGGAGTGCTCAAAATTTCAATATTTCAATGAAACAATATTGCATTGCTATGGGAAACAATGAAACATTATTTCATTGTTATGAGAAACCATGAAAAAACAGAGTACATGCAGACAAAGGAATATTTTCTACTTGATAGACAATGAAGATCCACTGAACCTTTTTAAAGAAATGCATGACAATGTCACAACTATATAAGAGCAGAGTAGTCTTGTACTAGAAATGACAAAATATCTTGTGTTAGACTAACCCCCTGATAGATAACAATTATAAACCCTGGACCAGTATTAAAAATAATTATTTAAGGTACAAAAGAACAAGCAAAAGAGATTCAAAAAGAAGGTGATTCAACCCTTGAAAGAAGGTAACTGTACTGAATGAGATTTGTTTTATTGTAGATTTTCTCTGGAGGACATCTTGCAGCTCAAGTGATGCAGGGTAGCTGAAATTCATAAAGAAAGTCATTGTCTTTCTGAGCTGTAGAGTCAGGGAGTGAGCTCAGGGATTCCAGAGTGACTGAATTTAAACAGAAAAATTGTTGAAAGGAGAGACTCACAGAGGAGGAAGCCACAAAATCTGTATATAAGCTCCCTTCAAATCCTTGGCTAACTACTGGACTATGCATGCATGGTAAAGACTCCAAAAAGCCCAGCAGATAGCAATAGTTAAAAGACTAGTAAACTGAGCAGAGATTTCAGCTGATGCCCTGCTGATACCAAAAAAAAAAAAAAAAAAAAAAAAAAAAAAAAAAAAAAAAAA
>NW_016107501.1:3406151-3427342 GCF_001604975.1 Cebus imitator
TAGTAGAAAAGGACTTTCAGGCAGTTATTATAAATATGCTCAAAAATGTATAGAACTTATGGTCATAATCAGTGAATAGATATGGGATATCAGCAGAAAAATGGAAATTCTAGAACTACTGCATAATATCTGAAGTGGAGAAATCCTGAATGAGCTTAACAACGAACTGGAGATTTCATGGGGGAAAAGGAGATGGAGAGTGCAATGAATTTTACGTTCAATCTGCAAAAAGAAAAAACTATTGAAAGAAATTAACAAAGCCTTTGTGACAATAGAACAATATCAAGGCATCTACATGTATATCATTGAAGTCCTACATGAAAAGAAGAAGAAAATATTTGAAGAAATAATAGTCTAATTTTTACAAATTTATTTAAAACATCAACTACATATTCAAGAATCTCAGTGAACCTGAAGCAGGATAAGCAGAAAGAAAACTAAGTACATCACAATCAAACTGAAAAACAAAACAAAACAAAACAAAACAAAGATAAGGGGAAAATCTTGAAAGCAGCTGGAGGGAAAAGAACATGCTACATACAGAGGAACACTAATACAAATAATGACTTCTCATCAGAAACAGTGGAGACAGAAGAAACTAGAATATATTTAAGTACTGAAGTAAATTAACAACAACAACAACAAAATACTATCAAACAGAATTCTATTTGCAGTAAAAGGATCCTTTGAACATAAAGGTAATATAGACTTTATGAGATAAACGGAAACTAAGAGAATTTATAAGCAGAAAATCTGCACTTAAAGAAGTTACTGAGGTGAAGAAGATGACATTAAATGGGAACTAAGAATTACAGGAAAGAATGAAGAACAGCAGAAATGGGAAATACATGAGAAAGCATAAAAACTACCTTTGTAAAGTTTTTTTCTTCTCTTATCTAAAAGATAACTGAAAATTTAAACATTTCACGGATTACCAAATACTTGTGGAAAGTTTTAACATGGAGAATAGAGACCAAGCAGCAGACCTTAACAAGGGTATTTCTGTTGAAATTTCAGAACACAGGGGACTAAAGAAGACTCCACATGCTTCCAGAGAGGAAAAAAAAAAATTCACATACACTGTATAGAGAACTATAAAAAGAATTTCATTAGGACTTTTTAATAGCAACACAGAAAATAAGACTTTGCCTTCACATATTTGAAATAAATAGTTTATAACCTATAATGCCATGCCATAATCATTCAATCATGTCAAAAGAAAAAAAAATAGAGACTTGATTAGATGTTTGATGCCTCAAAAAAAACTTACCTCCCATGCATCCTTTCTAAGACTATTTAGGGGATGCTCCAAGAAAGAAAACTTACAGGGATAAGAAATAGAAGTTTTGGCACAAGAGAATAATAATAAAGATGCATCTCATGAGGACAGCTGTACACCAGATGTAGAGATTAAAATCAACTAGGGAGAAAGAAAACTTCAAAACAATCAACTTTGAAACTATTTCCTGGGCTACTTAGTGGATCCTTTCAATTTGACAGCTTAAGTCCTTCTGGAAATTCTATTAAATTATTTGCTGATAGTCCCACCCTTCTATTTCTCCATTTATTTTCTTGGCATACATCAGGGAAACAGCCAAAAGAAACAACACAAAATTGGTTGGAAAATGGAGGATACAGGCATATTGGAATTTAAGGACTTTTGTTTCAGCTTGAGTTTTCCCAAAAGCAGAGCCTGCTGCAAAATCTTATAAACCAGGAGCAGGAGTGAGAGTCAGAAGAGTGAGGGAATGCGAAAAGGCAAACATATAGATGCATTATTAATATCACCACTGTAGGCAACTGGCATTCAACCCTGCCTGGAATCTTCTAAGGAGTGTATAGAATACCTTTTGGAATTATGTACTTAAGGTTTGACTATTTGTATCTGTCAACTTATATCCCCCCATTAGTTGAGGTTTGCTTTGGGGATGTAAACCCCTGTTTGCTTCTAGACTGAGCATGCCTGCTTGAACAGAGGGCTTCCCAATGGCAATTGTGGCATTGAAAAAAACCCAAGGGCAAAAGTGCACAACATCCAGTGCTTGTGGAAAGATACCCGTCTGACGTAAGCCAAACTACCCACTGCATCTACACTGTAATCAGAGATGAAGTCAAGAGGATATGAGTCAGAAAGTCAAAAACAACCCGTACAGTCTAATCCTTTGTACCACACAGATACACCTACGCCCCAGAATAAGTTCCTGCAACTTCTAAGTCTTCAAGGTGGTAGTCAGCCACAATCTCCACATGTGACTTAACACACGAATATTAATAGAATAAGTTACAGCCTTCACTGATACAACTGGTCCTGCAGTTATGTTTTATACTTATCACCTCCTTCCTCCATAACCCGTATTAGATTTTCCTCACCCTCCATCAGCACTTCTACTTTTCTAGGTTTTTAGTCTAATGGGGTGACTCAGACCTTCACCTCCAAACAATCTAAGCACTTGACCACCTTGCTTTTGTCAGGCATGGTTGCTGCAATTGCCATTCACCACTACCACTGGGCCCATGAATGCCAGAAATTGCCAGTGCTTTGGCTATCTCAAATGTCCAAAGCTTCAGTTTTCAGTGTCTCCGCATCCTAAACTACTCCTGGTGAAAGCCTAGTGCTATATGTGATAGCTTGGGTTCTACCAGAAAGCAAAACCCCAGTCAACGAGTACAAAAGGGGACCAAAGAGAATAAGGGAAGGTGGGAAAGTCTGTACCAAGGTGGATTTTTATTATACAGCATTGGGACACTGGAACTTAACCCTGGCATCTAAGGGGCATAGGCATACCCAATACACCTCAGAGCTGTTTGTTAGAAGAATAAGCTGGAGAAGCATGTATTCCTATGTTTTCATCCCTCATTGGTTGATGATTGCTCTCAAAAGTTAAACTTCCATACGTTTTGGAGCTCTGTATGTAAAACTAGCAAGTAGAACCCCATTCCCAGATGCGGCATTGAAGATGCCCAGTGGAAAAAAGTGAAAAATGCATGGTATTCACTTGAGATTATTCTATTGTTGTAATATGAGTCAGATCCAGAATGTCCATTGCATCCAGTCTGGAATCAGAGATGAAGCTGTGAAGATGTATCCAGAGGCTCTGATACAACCTTGTATGAACTTCTCAAGGAGTTTGGATTTAATTTGGTAAAACATTCCAAGACTGTTAAATATAGGACTAACAGAATTAGGTTTATATTTTAGAAAGATTACAATTGAGACAGTGGAGAAGATAAATTCAGGAAGAAAACTGGACAGTAAAATACAGGAGACCAGTTTAGAAGCTTCACCTACAACTGATTGGCAGTGCCAGTGGAAACAAGGAAGGAATTAACAAGTTATTTCAGATGTTGAATCAACAGGGAAAGGCTGAGAAAAGCTTCACTTTGAAAATGTGCTGAAAGTTATCGCTCTAAAAAAGTATTAACAAGCTAGCCACTACCTATCAATTAGTAGATGGTATAGAGTTTGTCAACTGAATCAGTGTGGTTTCAAAATTAAGCTAATGGGTGAGTCATAAGGCCAGTCACAGTAGATGCATTTTGAAAAAATAAATCGGGCCGGGCGCGGTGGCTCACGCCTGTAATCCCAGAACTTTGGGAGGCTGAGGCGGGTGGATCACGAGGTCAAGAAATCGAGACCATCCTGGTCAACATGGTGAAACCCCGTGTCTACTAAAAATACGAAAAATTAGCTGGGCATGGTGGCGCGTGCCTGTAATCCCAGCGACTCAGGAAGCTGAGGCAGGAGAATTGCCTGAACCCAGGAGGCGGAGGTTGCGGTGAGCCGAGATCGCGCCATTGCACTCCAGCCTGGGTAACAAGAGCGAAACTCCGTCTCAAAAAAAAAAAAAAGAAAAGAAAAAAGAAATCAACTCGTGTTCACTGTGGTTATAAATGAAAAACAATGGTAGAAGAGAAATTAGTGTAATATTTCATTTTCACTTTCTAAATTATTATTTTGTGGATTTGTATCTTTCAAAATGAGCTGTTAGTCAACCTTAGGCTCTAAAGTCAGGGGAAAAAATAAAGATATGGGAAATGTAAATATTAGAATTGCACATGTGCATGCAAAAAGCAACCTTGTCTCTTATGCTCAAAAAATTTGGTGTTCTCACTTTTAAAAAGTATTTTTAATGACATAAAATAAAATTTTAAAATGCTGTATGAATAGAACTCTGTAGGAGAAAAAAATCAAATGCCACTGAAATACTAAAAGTACCAATGTCTATCACTTTATATGACGGTGATTTAAGATGGAAACAAGTCTAATAAATCTTTTAATTTCAGCTTCTCAATTCTGATAGAGCTTTGCACTATCCCATGCATTTCTTTAACTATTATTTGAACAATTATTAAATGAATACATATATACACCTTTACCTTTTTAGAGTCCTTATTCCTCCAAATATCTAGCATCACTCTTAATTTCTTTTACTAAATAATATTCAATGAGCAACTACTATGTGCCACTGTGTTACCGTGTTAATACTACCACTAGTAACATAGGTGGAGGTGGTAGTTGCCCTTCTGATAGGTTCTAGATTCGCGTTCGGGCTTCAGTAGTTTAATTAATAATATAACTTCAATAATTCACTTAATCTTTCTGAGCTCAGATTCCTCATTGTTAATGGTAGGGAGAAGGAAGAATATTACATATGCTACAGGATTGTGCTGAGGTAGATATTACTCATCCTTTGATGCATTCATTGATTAAATAAATACTTAATAAGTGCCTTCCATGTCTAATATATGCCAGGTTCTATATGTGTTTTGTGAATCAAAAATAATATGCCAGTATTAAAAGTTACTATTGTGTAGACACAACAAACTAATTGACATTTTTGCTTGTTAATTTGTTTGTTTGAAATGCTATTTCAGTCATTATATTTTGTAAATTCAAGTACCTAGTACTTTCTAATTCAAACACAGCAACAATTTTAATTGCTAAATTCAATAAATAATTTGCAAACCTGATAAAGAAGATAGCATTTTACTTCTAAGCAGTCAAAAAGGTACCCAGTCAAGAAAACCAGAAAGTAAACTGATGTAAGAGGGAAAATAACGAGTAAAAAGAGAAGAAACTGAAGCAGAAAATTTGGGAAGTTGATTTGAAATGTACTTTCCCAGAATTGTGTGAGCTCAAACTCTTTTTCATTAGCTTTCTTAGTGTGAGGACTACCTGAAAATATGAGATGCTCCACTGATAAGCAACCTGTTTGTTGGCTGGAGTTCCGCAGAGCACTTCATAAGGTGACTTATAAAATGTTTGCGATATCATCTGGTTTTTTTTTTTGTATTTGCATTACCTGACTTTTGAAACCAAATTCCACACATATATTTATATTATAGTATTTGTTCCCAAGTACAAGCAATAGACATGGCAGAAAGCTAACTGTACAGAGTTCAACTTATTTTACTGAGAACAGACAAGGAGCAAATATAAAGGGAGAGAAATATTTTATTATAATGCCCACGACTTTTATCAAACCTTACTTCTTTACATATTTTGATGGTATTAATTCTACATAAATGTTTTATGCCATTTGTTATCTGCAATATCATATCAGATTTTCTGCTTGTTCAAGGCTTTACTTTAAATATGTGCACATACATATATATTTTATGACCTCAAGGAATTTGAAAGCCTCTCACATATGCCACCTGTTTCCTTTATTACCATTATAGTTTCAGGACTGAAAACCAGGAACAATAAATAAATCTGGATTAAAATGCAGTAAAATAAGAGTTAAAAATCAGGAGACGAACCTAAATAACTTTGGAAATTAGTGGAGTCTCTAAGATAAAAAGTAAAAGGAACTCTACATAAGCATTGTAGTCTAGTTAATAGTTATTCTTAGTTAAAATAATAGAGTACAGATTAAAATTTCTGATGCTGTGATACATTTATACTGGAATTGACAGATGGTAGGAGCCACGATTATCACTGTTTGAGTGAGAGTGTACAGATAAACAAGAGGATGAGGCTAAAATTATACATGTGATATTGGATTAGAGTTGGACACATCAGTGTAAACACTCGTTTAGCTCACTATTGAAACAGATGGCTTTGTATAGAAATATATGTGTACGTATACATACATACATATGTGTGTGTGTGTGTGTGTGTGTATACACAGCTTAACATACAAACACATAGCTTAGTTTGGTTCCTTGCTCTGTAAGCTGAGAGGGCTCAGAAGTAACTACACTCTTGTGCCAGTAAACATAACTAGTGCCCAGATCTTGGTTCCTAATAAAAGGAAACTGACTAAAGGAATCAGGGCACATTGTAGAAATGACTGACCCTTGGACTGGCATAGGAAGTAAACAAGATGAGGAGCCTGGAGAATGCTGTAGTGCCAGAAATGCAAAAATGTGCTGGTATACTACACACACACACACACACACACACACACACACACACACACACATCCTACACTGACCCAGGTATGTCGAAGGAATACAGGAGCCATCTGAAAGAGCTCCCAATGGCCAAATCTGGAAGTATGTAAGCAACAAAATAATAAATTATTAGATTATAACCCAAAGTATAAAATTAACATCTATAAGCACGTACTAATATAAATGATTGAATAAATAAATAGGCAGAAAAATCTCCCCTGCAGAAAAATCCCAAAAAAGTTTATGCAACAACTTTACCCTCAAGATGGGGAAATATAACTTCCTATTCCTAAAATGTGGAATGCTCAAAGTGACTTCCTTCCAAAGAGTACAATATGGAAAAGGAAGAAAAGAGTAGCTTTTCCATGGAGAAACCTGACAAACACTACTCCAGCCAGGTGGTCAAGATCAACATCAACGATGATCAGTCATGTTGATGGTATGTAACCTTAATATAATATGATGAAAATGGCACTTCACCTCTGTGCTCTTCCTTCCAAATATCCATAATCTCAGGATAACCATGAGAAAAATACTAGACCAATTCTAATAGAGGGGAATTTTACAAAATGCCCAGTCAATACTCCTTAAAATTGTCAAGGTCATCAAAAACAAGAAAACTATGAGAAAATATAATAAGCCAAGAAAAACCTAAGGCGACATAACAACTAAATAAATGGTTAAATGGTTGTATCTAGGACAAGATACCAGAACAAAAAGGATATTAGGTAAAAACTTTAAAAATTCTAATAAAATATGGACTTTAGGTAATGATAAGGCATCAACTTTAGTTAATTGATTGTAAAAAACATACAATACTAATGAAAGATACTAATGATACAATACTAACAAGAGATGTTAATGACAGGGAAAACTGGTTGTGGAGTTTATGAGAACCCTTTGTACTATCTTCTCAATTTTTCTGTAAGTTCAAAACTTCCAAAGAACAAAGTATATTTTTAAAAATAAATAGACACTCAAGAGGCCTTTGATAAAATACTAATCCTTATAAATTTTTAAAAAATTAAAAATAAGATACTTTCTCAGGATAATATATTGAAGAGATTTCTAAACTTAGAAGCTTGGAAAGAAATCACAGAAGAAATTTTACACTGATTAAACAACTTTCAAGTTTCAAAAAAAAAATCTCTCAAATTAAAGGACTAAAAAACTGAAAAACTATAGTCAAAGTAAAAACAATAAGAATTGGTATTTTCTTGTAAATCTGTTTTAGTTCTTTGTAAATTCTGGATATCAGCCCTTTGTCAGATGGGTAAACTGCAAAGATTTTTTTCCCATTCTGTTGGTTGCCGATTCACTCTAATGACTGTTTCTTTTGCTGTGCAGAAGCTGTGGAGCCACATGTGTACCTATGCAACAATTTTGCATGTTCTTCACATGTACCCCAAAACCTAAAATGCAATAAAATAAATAAATGGGGAAAAAATAAAAAATAAAAAGAATTGGTATTTTGAATCTATATAGAGCCTTTAAAAAATATTTTTAGTATCTCTAGAAAGGGGCAAATGGCATAATAAGGCAACTGAAGATAGAGAAAATTAAATTACTAAAAAAATGAAAAATCATTTTGTCTAACTGCTAAAGAAATATTAAAGCAAAAAAGACATACACTAACATTCTATGTCTATTAAAATCCAAAATTGTATATATGTAAAATCATATATATGTATCATTGGCTATTACAAATGTATGGTTATATGTGTATAACTATATATATGGTTGTAGGAAATAAAATTGTTTCATCAGACAATGATGGTGAAAGTATCAATGACTGTATAAACTTTTAGTATATGTTTATAAGATTCTATTGTTCCCATGTGACTCTAATAGTCTACCTCACAAGTTGGAAAACTGTTTCTGTAAAGGGCCAGAGAGTGAATATTTTAGGCTTTGTGGGTCATATAACCTCTGTAGCCACCACTTGATTCTCTTGTGGTACAGAGACAGCAGTCACCCACAATATGTAAATGAATGCATGTGGCTGTGTTCCACGTGTAGCAGTTGTCCAGATTTGCCCTATAAACCGTAGTTTTCCAACCTCTGAAAAAGTAATAACAAAAGTGAAAGAAAATGAATGAAACAAGATTACATATACTATATGATCTCAACCACAGAAAAAGTATTTGTAGAGAAAAATTCCAGCAGAAACAGCATTAAAATGGACAATAGAATAAAGACTTTTCCCCCATTAGTCCTACACTTGCAGCTATTTAATGTTTCAGAAATAAGAAAAAGAAGTGCTAATGGTAGTTTCTTTGACTTGGGTTTTTATAGCAAGCTGGAGTTCCCCAGGCCAATTTAGATTTGAAAGTATTCTTATATGTAATATTTATACACATTTAAGAAAATGTTTAAGTTAATCTTCATCCAGTTCTCTATAAAAATGGGCCCTTTTAACATTCAAAACTTACATTTTGAAATGTTACTTTTTCCTCATCCATTCAGATTTTGAATCTGTGTCTATTGTTAGTTAATGAAATTATGAAACTCATAAGTTAATGAAATGCTTCACTTCTTCCGGAGCTTCTGATGCTTTCCAAAGATCCCCTAAAGCCACAGTATTGGAAAATGTTGCCTGCTTTTCTGAAGCTCTTTTTAATGACTCATGTTCTTAATAACCTCTGTTTAAGTGACAAAAGAACCACTGTTGTTAGGAGTGGCGTACAGTGCATTACACAAGTTTACCCTGGCAAGCTACAGGGGCTGATCTGCAAACCTGTGTCAGCACTTTTCTGTCCCACCAGGATGGACACAGATGGGTGTGCAAATGGCTCGAGACTTCTCACTGGGCCAATCAAAACATGGAAAACAAAGGCCTTTATCAGCTCAATGCTCACCACAGTTCCCTACTGGATTACTTAAAAAAAAGAAAGAAAGAAAGAAAGAAAGAAAATGTTGCGTTTTTTCCTTAGCTTTCCATATACAAAATACCTTTCACCTGAGAGAAATCAAATTTCATTCACAGCCTAGACTGAAGTTAATTATTCTGGTGGGAGTATATCATTGCTCCCTTTGGAAAAAGAGAAAATGGACCTTTTTCAGTCTTTCTCTAAGAACTTACAAAACAATCCAATAGTTTTCTGAATACATGGGATGCAAACCAAGGACAACCAGCTAGCCTGGAGCATAAGTACACAGTTGGGCTGACACGACATAAATAAAGGAATATGGAAAACTGAAACCATTATCTGAGGCCATTCCAGGGAGAGAAAGAGGTACTTCTTTTTCTTGAAGCATCTTCTTTGCTTTGCTATAACACAAAGAGTGCTACCCCTGCCACCTTAAAGGTAGTCACCTCTTTGCTTCACCTCACCCATTATTCTCTCTCAAGAGACATTTGTGCTATAAGAGTTTGACATTTTATATAGTTTAAATTTATGTATTATCTCTTTCCCTTACTACAAATATATTCTTGAGGGTAGAGACCACAGTCTGTTTGCTTAATATTGTGCTTTCTATAGTAAATATGTGATAAATATTTGTTGAATGTACAAATGAAAAACAGAATAGTAGAAAGACTCTGGATAACTAATTAGATCATATGTGTTCTAGTTCTGGCTTTGTTAACCATCTAGGTGTATTAGTGAGGTTTCATCTATGGTAACGCTGGGTAACAACCACCCCAAATCTTGGTACCTGACATCAGCAAGCATTTACTTCAAGTTAGCTGTGATTCTGCTATGCTTGTTGGCATTCAGCCTTCAAATTGGGCTCAGGTTGGCTCCATATGTCTCTTGGTTCTGGGACCAACAGCTACTCAGGACATGTTTTCATGGTGAATGGCAGAAGCACAAAGAAGAAAGCAGAAATATGTGAAGTTCTTACAGTCTCAGTTTGGAACTGACACATTGTCACTTCCACCTACATTCCGTTGGCCTAAGCAAACCATATGGCCAAATCCAACATCAGAAGGGCAAGGAGGTATATTTCACCAACAATGACAAATAATAACCAAGCACATTAAACACGTAAAATTCATAAAGTTTTCATTTCTTCAATAAAGAATAACAATTCTAGTCCTAACTATTAGGGCTCTTTTGAAGGTTAAATGGTTTGATGTAGATAGTACTAAATTAAAATCAGTTTAACCAAGAGTTAGGTATTGCATAGGCACTAGATGATGGAAAATGACCAAATAATTTTTTTTCTTGTAGAGAAAAAGTGACTACAATTAAAATACAATATGATCATGGCTATAATATAATTTGTGTATAAAATATGGTGGCAATAGGTGATAGAGCTAAGTAATCTGAATGATAAAGGGAAGGCTTTACAAATGAAGTGATGCCACTTTAAAAATAAATAAGAATTGGACTGGGGCATGGTGGCATGCACCTGTAGTCCCAGCTACTCAGGAGGCTGAGAAATGAGGATCACTTGAGCCAGGGAGTTCAAGGCCATGGTGAGATGACTGTGCCACGGCACTCAAGCCTAGACAACAAAGACAGACCCTGTCTCTAAAAAATTAAAATAAACAAATAAAAATTAGGGATGAGAACAGTGAAATGAAAGAAAGTATGATGAGAGGAGACTTTATCTCTCTCAGTAATATTTTCTTTTTAGGGTGAAAAGGAGAGATTTGAAGCAAATATGGCAGAAAGTTGTCATCTGATGAATTCAGATTTTAGAAGAATAGATATCATATTATTTTCTATGTTTGCTTGAAATATTTCATAATCAATCAAAAAATTATGGGGATGGGGTGGGAATGGGTGAAGATCAAAAAACTATCAGGTACTATGCTGAGAAACCTTTTCCATATTTTAAAATAGGTCCCTGGAGACAAAAAAAAAAAGAGAAGGAGGCTATCCTGGGCTAAAAGAGCACAAGTGGTAGAAAAAGCAATTTGGTTTTATCAGTTGTAGTGTGTGAAAGAAAATGGTGGAAAATAATATGGCAAGAGGAATGGGAAGGGGTAGTTTTCATTTTCTAGGGCTACCCTAACGAGTACCACATACTGAGTGGCTTCAAATGGAAATTTATTGCATCACAGTTCTGGAAGCTAAAATTCTGAGGTCAAGATGTCAGCAGTGGTGGTTCCTTTGGAGGGCCCTAAGGAAGAATCTGTTCCATGCCATCTCCCAGCTTGTGATGATGTTTGTCACACCCTAGCATTCCCTGGATAAAGGATGCATCACTTCAATCTTTGCTTCCATCTTCACATGACATTCTCCTTCTTTGGCCTTGTATCTTTATTTTTCTCTTTTTTTTCTTTTTTTCTTACTTTTTCTCTCTCCTTCCTTTTCTCTTTCTTTTTTTGACAGGGCCTTGCTCTGTTACTCAGGCTGGAATGCAGTGGTGGGATCACTGGTCATTGAAATCTTGACTTACTGGGCTTAAGCAATCCTATCTCAGCCATCTCAGTAGCTAAGACTACAGGCATGTGCCACAACACCTGGCTAGTTTGGTGTATTTTGGGGAGAGACAGGAACTTGCTCTGTTGCCCATGCTTGTTTCAAACTCCTAAGCTCAAGTGATCCTCTTACTTTAGCCTCCCAAAGTGCTAGGATTACAGGCGTAAGCCACCATGACTAGATTTTTTTCTTTTTTCTTTTCCTTTGAGACAAGGTCTCACTCTGTTGTCCAGGCTGGAGTGCAGTAGCACGACCATGACTCACTGCAGCCATCTTTGTGTCTTTATATAGCCATCTTCCCACTGTGTTCAGATATCCTCTTCTTGTAAAGATACCAGTCGTGCTGGATAAATGGCCTGTGCTAATCCAGCATGATCTCATTTTCATTTAACTAATGCTGTCTGCAATGACCCTATTTCCAAATAAAAGCACATTCTGAGCTACCGGGGATTAGGATTTCAACAGATCTTTTGGTTTGGTAAGGGACACCTTTCAATCCATAAGAGTGGTAAGGATATCATTACTATTATCTGGCTATTATTAAAATTTTTTCAAACTAAATATTCAAAGGAAGAACATAACATACTGTTAACCATTTGAAAGACCTCCTCAGGGGACCTATAACTTAGCTGACTCTGCGGAAGAAAGGAAATCCTAAGAAGGATGATGCATTATGTTTCTTCCATCTTGCTATTCATGTACATCCCAGGTTCACTCACATTATGTTCTCTTTCAAACGAGCCCACACTGGGTGACTCACTACCCTGCTCCACTGTCATTTGCCAACCAGTTTCACCATCTAAGGAAAAAAGCCCTCTGGCTACCACCACTCTCTTGAACTGCAATGCTTTGCCCTGAAGCTACTTTTTTTTTTTTTTAACCCTGGGCTTCCCAAAAACTAATATGAACACCGTGATCTAGCACTAATGGTCTGCCTCATGTTTCCGTCTCTGTTTAAGAAAATTTCATTAGTAAACGCTTCACAATGCATGGAGTACTTAGGCAGAATTTTCAGTCCCTGTAATCTGTTTTCCAGTTTACAGCTATATAAACACTAAATAATTTCATATCTGTTCTACAGAGTACTTGGTCCATTCTTTACTCTAGCTAAGTGATTTTTTCCCTCCAATTGCTTGATCTGGTTCTTACCAACTTCTGCATACCCTAACTCACACCCTCTCTTTTCTGCTTGCTATCCCCTAAATCCACTTCCTTCTAAGCCTTGAACATGCCAAGGCCTTTCTCCCTTCTAGGCCTTTCTACTTGGCCTAGACTTTAGAGTGTCCTCCTTCCAGCTCCTCACATATCTGCTTATTCTCAAACTTAACTCTCAAACATCACTTCTTTGGAGAGGCTTTCCCTGATCAGTCTATCTAAAACATCCTCCCCTAGATTCTCTGATTTATTACCCATTTTATTTCCTTTTAGAGCTATTTGTTCATTTCTTTCTTTACTGGTCCATCATACATCTCTTTTATAAAAACAGATGATATGTCCATTGAGTTCACTAATGGTGAACTAATACAGTGCCTGGCACATAATAGGTGCCTAATAAACATGAATTAATGAAAAAATAAACCTGTGGTCTCAGGCCTTCTAAATATTTTCGCAAGTTTGGACTCAGAGCAGGAAATATAGAAGTATTTGCCTTGGCCACCTGTTAGTGCTAGTGCCCTAGAAGACCCCAGGTTCTGTTACCCAGATTCTTGGACTGGGTTAGACTTTATTCTAAAGCCTCTTACCTTGGGTTCTTGATATAGGCCCAGAGTTCTGAATTCCAAACTTTGCTTACAAGAAACATGGACCTAGAGTATCATCTGGTCTCCTCCTTGGCTCTTCCTGAACTTGACCACTTTTATATTGAGTATTATAATACCTGCTGCTCCTGCTTAATTAACAACCACAGAATTGATCAATCACAGACTTTGCAGAATTTTTCTTCGACTCAGTTCTTGTCCTCTGTATCTCTTCTCTCTATCTTCCCACTCTAAATCTTCCCTCTGCTTCTACCTCTATCTTGGCATGACTGTAAGTATTAGGTTGGTGCACAAGTAATTGCAGTTTTGCCCTCAAAAGCACAATTGCTAGTGCACCAATCTAAAATAAAAGGGTGGTTAACCTGAATACATCTTTAAAAGCTAATCATTCCAATTCACAATAGACTCTTGGTGGTTTGTGCAAAACTCTAAGTATATTTGTCTTATTGAATATAGTAAACCTCCATGTCAACAATTAAGATTTATGCATTTATCAATTTCAATACAGATAGGAGCTAAATCTGCACTGTTTCAGCCATGGGTATTTTTCAACAATGTTCAACCTCCAATTGAGGCCATTTACAACACTGGCAATGGGTATGCCTAAAAGGCTCTCTTCTTGCTCACCTAGTTCTATGACTTTCCTTAAATTCAAGTGTCCATAATGCATTTAAGAAAAACTACTGTGAGTTGTCTGGATATTTTCCAAGCTCTGGATACCATAGTTAGTCACATGGAATGTAGAATGGGCTAGACATCATGGAATTGCTCTTGTTAAATTAGTGTAAGAGACTGACCCAATTGCTTTAATAATCATTGTTTATTTAACAAGTTACTATGAATAAAGCTATGCAGTTGTCTTGTGAAGTAGCTTCTTAAAAGGCTTTTATTTTGTCTGGATATGATAAAGATCATTACTTGGTATGTCTAACTGATGACTTAGTGCTCTTCTAGTGCTTAGACACTTGTATGGGAAAAAGAACTAGACAATAAGTACTAATGACTTAATACATGCTATGTTTCCAATTCAATTTGCTTTGATAAGAATCAGATAATCCCCAGGAACACAAATATTTGTCTACAGTGATGGGACAATCTGTTAAAATTGGCATTCTCAGGCCATCCAAACATTCATTTGTCCTTTATACGACCCACACATTGTCAAGAGGTTAAAAATGTTGAAAAATTCCTGTGGTGTTCTTAGTTTTTGTCCTATCTGGCAGAGAAACATCAGGATCCTTAATTTTCTTTTCAACACAGCATGCTATTTATTCACATGCAATGCTTCTCTGTCTTAATCAACAAAATAGGAAACAGGTTTTTAAATTCTAAAAGCGCTGTAACTTCATAACATTTTTCCTTTGAAGTAAAATGGTTTACATAACTTCAATAATATGAAAAGAATTCATATGATCAGAAGGCTTAATAATTAAAAATATAACTTATCCTCTGTGGTAAAGACCAAGATTTTAGGGGGAGGATCCAAGATGGCTGAATAGGTACAGCTCCGGAGTGCAGTTCCCAGCAAGAACATTGCAGAGGGTGAATGCACACCGCATTTCCAAACAAATTTTCACTGCCCACGGACCAGGAGATTCCCGGCCAAAAAGTGCCACAAGTTTTCAGCAAGGCGGTTTCAGCTGATGCCGGGTTGGTGCACAGAAATGCACACAAATCTGGGCAGCCATTTCAACTGGCACCTGGAACTCCTGGGAGACAGAGCTGCCCATTCAACTGAAAGGGAGGGGGCAGAGACAGGGAGCCAGGTGATCTGGCTTGGCAGGTACCAATCCCACAAAACAAGCAATCTGAAATGCTCCAGATTGAGAGTTTTGCAGCAAGCACAGCTGGACACAGGACAATCCAGCTCAGGGAGGAGAAGGGCGACCACCACTACTGAGGCAGTCCGCCACTACTGAGGCAGCTCACACAGCAGCTGGGCAGAGCCTGCAGCAGCTCAGCAACACCTCTGCTGGCAGACTGTGACTAGACTACTCCATGTGGGGCAGGGCATCTATGAAAAAAGGCAGTAGCATGACAGGTACTTATAAATAAAGCTGACCTTCCTAGGACAGAGCACCTGGGGAAAGAGGTGGTTATGAGTTCCGCTGCAGCAGACTTAAAAGTACCTGCCCAGCAGCTCTGCATGGAACAATGGAGTTCCCTCCCAGCACAGCACTTGAGCTCCTATAAGGGACAGACTGTGTCCTCAAGCAGCTCAGCAAGCCCCGTATACCCAAAGAGACACCTCATAAAGGAGAGCTCAGGCCAACATCTGGCAGGTACCCTTCTGGAATGAAGATAACAGAAGAAGAAACCGGCAGCAACCCTTACTGTTCTGCAGCCCCCACGGGTGATCCCCAGGCAAACAAGGTCTGGAATGGACCTGCAGCAGTCCTGCAGCAGAGGGACCTGACTGTTAGAAGGAAAACTAAGAAAAAGAAAGAAATAACTTCATCATCAAGAAAAAAGATGTCCACTCAGAGACCCCATCTGAAGGTCACCAACTACAAAGACCAGAGGTAGATAAAGCCACTAAGATGGGAAGAAATCAATGCAAAAAGGATAAAAACACCAAAAACCAGAAAGCCTCTCTTACTCCAAAGGATCACAACTCCTCACTAGCTAGGGATCAAAGATGGATGGACAATGAATCTGATGAATTGACAGAAACAGAAACACCCTTCAGAAGGTGGGTAATAACAAACTCCTCAGAGCTAAAAGAACATGTGCTAACCCAATGCAAAGAAACTAAGAGCCTAGAAAAAAGGTTAGATGAGATGAGAACTAGAATCAACAGCTTAGAGAAGAATATAAACGACTTGATGGAACTGAAAAACACAGCATGAGAACTTCACGAAGCATACACAAGTTTCAATAGCTGAATCGACCAAGCAGAAGAAAAGGATATCAGAGATTGAAGATCAACACAATGAAATAAAATGAGAAGGCAAGAAAAGAGAAAAAAGGGTAAAAAGGAATGAACAAAGTCTCCAAGAAATGTGGGACTATGTGAAAAGACCTAATCTACATTTGATAGGTGTACCTGAATGCGACGAAGAGAATGAATCCAAGCTGCAAAATACTCTTCAGCATATTATCCAGGAAAACTTCCCCAACCTAGCAAGGCAGGCAAATATTCAAGTCCAGGAAATAGAGAGAATGCCACAGAGACAGTCCTCAAAAAGAGCAACCCCAAGGCACATAATCGTCAGATTCACCAGGGTTGATATGGAGGAAAAAATGCTAAGAGCAGACAGAGAGAAAGGTCACGTTACCCACAAAGGGAAGCCCATCAGACTCACAGTGGATCTATCCCCAGAAATCCTACAAGCCAGAAGAAAGTGGGGGCAATATTCAACATCCTTAAAGAAAAGAACTTTTAACCTAGAATTTCATACCCGGCCAAACTAAGTTTCATAAGCGAAGGAGAAAGAAAATCCTTTATGGACAAGCAATTGCTGAGAAATTTTGTCACCACCAGGCCTGCCTTACAAGAGCTCCTGAAAGAAGCACTAAACAAGGAAAGGAAGAATCAGTACCAGCCACTCCAAAAATGTATCAAATGGTAAAGACCATCAACACAATGAAAAAAATGCATCAACTAATAGGCAAAATATCCAGCTAGCATCAAAATGGCAGGATCAAATTCACACATAACAATATTTACCTTAAATGTAAATGGGCTAAATGCCCCAATCAAAAGACACAGACTGGCAAATTGGATAAAAATTCAAGACCCATCAGTACGCTGTATTCAGGAAACCCATCTCACGTGCAAGGACACACATCGGCTCAAAATAAAGGGATGGAGAAAGATTTATCAAGCAAACAGAGAGCAAAAAAAGCAAGAGTTCTGGCTGGGTGTGGTGGCTCACGCCTGTAATCCCAGCACTTTGGGAGGCCGAGGTGGGTGGCTCACGAGGTCAAGATATCAAGACCATCCTGGTCAACATAGTGAAACCTCGTCTCTACTAAAAATACAAAAATTAGCTGGGCATGGTGGCACGTGCCTGTAGTCCCAGCTACTCGGGAGGCCGAGGCAGGAGAATTGCTTGAACCCAGGAGGTGGAGGTTGCGGTGAGCCGAGAACGTGCCACTGCACTCCAGCGTGGGTAACAAGAGCGAAACTCTGTCTCAAAAAAAAAGAAAAGAAAAAAACGCAGGAGTTGCAATCCTAGTCTCTGATAAAATGGACTTTAAACCAACAAAGATCACAAGAGACAAAGAAGGGCATTACATAATGGTAAAAGGATCAATGTATCAAAACACCTAACTATGCTAAATATATCCACACCCAATACAGGAGCACCCAGACACATAAAGTAAGGTCTTAATGACTTACAAAGAGACTTAGACTCCCACACAATAATAGTGGGAGACTTTAACACTCCACTGTCAATATTAGACAGATCAATGAGACAGAAAATCAACAAGGATATTCAGGACTTGAACTCAGATCTGGACCAAGCGCACCTAATAGACATATACAGAAATCTCCACCCCAAATCCACAGAATATACATTCTTCTCAGCACCGCACTGCACCTACTCTGAAACTGAATTGGAAGTAAATCAAGCCTCAGTGAATGCAAAAGAACATAAATCATAACAGTCTCTCAGACCACAGGGCAATCACATTAGAACTGAGAATTAAGAAACTAACTCAGAACTGAACAGTTTCATGGAAACTGAGCAACTGGCTCCTGAATGTTGACTGGATAAAAAATGAAATGAAGATGTTCTTTGAAACCAACGAGAGTGAAGACACGGTACCAGAATCTCTGGGAGACATTGAAAGCAGTGTCTAGAGGGAAATTTATAGCAATAAACGCCCAAGTGAGAAGCGAGGAAAGATCCAAAATTGACACTCTATCATAAAAATTGGAAGAGCTAGAGGAGCAAGATCAAAAAAACTCAAAAGCTAGCAGAAGACAAGAAATAACTAAGATCAGAGCAGAATTGAAGGAGACAGAGACACGAAAAACCCTTCAAAGAATCAGTAAATCCAGGAGCTGGTTTTCTGAAAAGATTAACAAAATAGACTGCTAGTCAGATTAATAAAAAAGATAAGGGAGAAGAATCAAATAGATGCAATAAAAAATGATAAAGGGGATATCACCAGTAATTCCACAGAAATACAAACTACATTCAGAGATTACTATGAACAACTCTATGCACATAAACCAGTAAACCTGGAAGAAGTGGATAAATTCCTGGACACCTGCACCCTCCCAAGCCTAAACCAGGAAGAAGTTGAAACCCTGAATAGACCAATAACAAGGGCTGAAGTTGAGGAAGCAATTAATAGCCTAGCAACCAAAAAAAGTCCAGGTCCAGGCAGGTTCACAGCTGAATTCTACCAGACATACAAAAAGGAGCTGGTACCACTCCTTCTGAAACTTTTCCAAACAATCCAAAAAGAGGGAATCCTTCCCAAATCATTTTATGTGACCAACATCATCTTGATACCAAAACCTGGAAGAGACTCGACAAAAAAAGAAAACTTCAGGCCAATATCCATGATGAACATAGATGCAAAAATCTTCAATAAAATACTGGCAAACAGAATGCAACAACACATCAAAAAGCTTATCAATCATGATCAAGTAGGCTTCATTCCAGGGATGCAAGGCTGGTTCAACATACGCAAGTCTATAAACATAACCCACCACATAAAAAGAACTAAAGACAAAAACCACATGATTATCTCAATAGATGCAGAGAAAGCCTTTGATAAAATTCAATAGCCCTTTATGCTAAAAACTCTCAATAAGCCAGGTATCAAAGGAACATATCTCAAAACAATAAAAGCTATTTATGACAAACCTACAGCCAACATCATACTGAATGAGCAAAAGCTGGAAGTATTCCCTTTGAAATCTGGCACTAGACAAGGATGTCCTTTCTCACCACTCCTGTTCAACATAGTATTGGAAGTTCTAGCCAGAGCAATTAGGCAAGAAAAAATAAATAAATAAAGGATATTCAATTAGGAAAAGAAGAATTCAAATTTTCCCTACTTGCAAATGATATGATTATATATTTAGAAGTCCCTATCATCTCAGCCCAGAATCTTCTTAAATTGATAAGCAACTTCAGCAAAGTCTCAGGATATAAAATCAATGTGCAGAAATCACAAGCATTTCTATACAACAATAACGGACTAAACAGACTAACAGAGAGCCAAATCATGAGCAAACCCCCATTCACAATTGCTACAAAGAGAATAAAATACCTAGGAACACAACTAACAAAGGATGTGAAGGACCTCTTCAAGGAGAACTACAAACCACTGCTCAAGGAAATATGAGAGGACACAAACAGATGGGAAAACATTCTATGCTCATTGGGTTGAGAATAGTCAATATCATGAAAATGGCCTTACTGCCCAAAGTAATTTATAGATTCAGTGCTAACCCCATCAGACTACCAACGATCTTCTTCACAGAACTGGAAAAAAAAAAACACTCTAAACTTCATATGGAACCAAAAGAGAGCCTGCATAGCCAAGACAATCCTAAGCAAAAAGAACAAAGCTGGAGGCATCACGCTACCTGATTTCAAACTATACTACCAGCCTACAGTAATCTAAACAGCATGGTACTAGTAACAAAACAGAGACATAGGCCAATGGAACAGAACAGAGGCCCTGTAGGCAACTCTACACATCTACAACAATCTGATCTTTGACAAACCTGATAAAAACAAGCAATGGGGAGAGGATTCCCTGTTTAATAAATGGTATTGGGAAAACTGGCTAGCAGTGTGCAGAAAGCAGAAACTGGACCCCTTCTTGACACCTTACACTATAATTAACCCAGATATATTAAGGACTTAAACATAAGACCTAACACCATAAAAACTCTAGTAGAAAACCTAGGCAAAACCATTCAGGACATAGGCATAAGCAAGGACTTCATGACTAAAACACCAAAAGCATTGGCAACAAAAACCAAAATAGACAAATGGGATCTAATTAAACACCAGAGCTTCTGTACAGTAAAAGAAACAATTATTAGAGTGAACTGACAACCAAAAGAATGGGAAAAACTTTTTGCAATATATCCATCTGTCAAAGGGCTAATATCCAGAATCTACAAAGAACTAAAACAGATTTACAAGAAAAAAATAGACAAACCCATCCGAAAGTGGGAGAAGGATATGAACAGACACTTTTCAAATAAGACATATATGAGGCCAACAAACATATGAAAAAATGCTCATAATCACTGATTATTAGAGAAATGCAAATCAAAACTACATTGAGATACCATCTCATGCCAGTTAGAATGATGATCATTAAAAAATCTGGAGATGACAGATGCTGGAGAGGATGTGGAGAAATAGGAACATTTTTACACTGTTGATGGGAGTGTAAACTAGTTCAACCATTGTAGAAGACAATGTGGCGCTTCCTCGAGGACCTAGAAATAGAAATTCCATTTGACCCAGCAATTCCACTACTGGGTATATATCCAAAGGATTACAAATCATCCTATTAGAGGTGTAGGCAAAGACTTCATGACCAAAACACCAAAAGCACTGACAACAAAAGCCAAAATAGACAAATGGGACCTAATCAAACTCCACAGCTTCTGCACAGCAAAAGAAACAGTCATTAGAGTGAAGCGGCAACCAACAGAATGGGAAAACATTTT
>NW_016107501.1:3427877-3499433 GCF_001604975.1 Cebus imitator
AAAATGTGGCACATATACACCATGGAATATTATGCAGCCATCAAAAACGATGAGTTTGTGTCCTTTGTAGGGACATGGATGAACCTGGAAACCATCATTCTCAGCAAACTGACAGAAGGGCAGAAGATCAAACACCGCATGTTCTCACTCATAGGCGGGTATTGAACAATGAGAACACATGGACATAGGGAGGGGAGCACTACACACTGGGGTCATTTGGGGGGAAATAGGGGAGGGACGGTGGGGGGTAGGGAGCTGGGGGGAGATAGCAAGGGGAGAGATGCCAGATGTAGGTGATGGGGGGAAGGCAGCAAATCACACTGCCACGTGTGTACCTATGCAATAATCTTGCATGTTCTTCACATGTACCCCAAAACCTAAAATGCAATAAAATAAATAGATGGGGAAAAAAATAAAAATAAATAAATCATCCTATTAGAAAGACAAATGCACACATATGTTCATAGCTACACTATTTACAATAGCAAAGACCTGAAACCAACCCAAACGCCCAACAACAATAGACTTGACAAGGAAAATGTGGCACATATATACCATGGAATACTTTTCAGCCATAAAAAATGATGAGTTTGTGTCCTTTGTAGGGACATGGATTAATCTGGAAACCATCATTCTCAGCAAGCTGACACAAGAACAGAGAATCAAACACCACATGTTCTCACTCATAAGCGGGTGTCAAACCATGAGAACACGTAGACACAGGGAGGGGAGCACCACACACTAGAGTCTGTTGGGGGGTGCCAAGGGAGGGACAGTGAGGGGGTGGGAGGTCGGTGAGGGATAACATTGGAGAAATGCCAGATGTAGGTGACGGGGAGATGGAGGAAGCAAACCACATTGCCATGTGTGTATCTATGCAACAATCCTGCATGATCTGCATATGTACCCCAGAACCTAAAGTACAAAAAAAAAAATGTTGTATAATAAAATAAATAAATTCCAAATGAATTTTTAAAAAAGACCAAGATTTTATGGTAAACAGGTATTATTAGAGAGCTTGGTAATTTTAAAATATGGTACTTCTTATATTCTAGAATATATTTCAAAATATGAATCAACCCTAAATACAATTATATATGACAGTTTCTATTTAGGCATTTTTTAAAGTATTACATTTTACCTTGGTTTCGAGTTTCCTGGTACCAAGGTAAAATGTACCTTAAGAAAAGTTAAGTTATCTTTCCAATAAAACTATAGTAGACAAAGCCTTTATCAAATGTGTCAAGTACATGATAAATTTTAAATTATCATAGGACTAACTATGGAGGACACCTTCATACTTTCAAGGTTAATATCTTTATATACACACCTAAGGTGCTTTCCAACAAGACTTTAAAAATGGGGATTTATTATTAGCAATACATGACAGTTAATATTAGTCGCCAAAATCAAAAGCATATGTGGGTTTCACTTCTCTCAATCGGTGTCAACTCTTTAGAAAGAAAAGTGCAACATGAAGGAAACTTCTCAGATCATACCATTGGAAAAGGAAGTTAGAACTCAGTTCTAATCTGGGGAGGGAGATGGGTGCCCTTAAAACAGTGTATTGGATAGAATCCCATTAAATTGTATGATAACCAAGTTGCTACCAAAAGGCAAAGCAATAGACCACCACTTCTCCTAAAGTGATTTGAAGCCTAAAGTGGATGCTTGAATTACCACCTTTATTTACCTAGTCCCCTACCTTTGTCTACCTAGTCCACTGACCACCCTTCCTCTCTTCACACAACCTGGTCTTGCCCAGTGAACCCATCCTGATTAACCCTAGCCAGCACTATAGCTTCACTCACACTGTTCCTCTACTCAAGGATATTTTGCCTTGGGTCTATGTTCAGCAGTTGTTTCTCTCTCTCTCTCGCTCTCGCTCTCACTCTCGCTCTCATTCTTCGTGTGTGTGTGTGTGTGTGTGTGTGTGTGTGTGTGTGTGTGAGAGAGAGAGTTCTGGAGTCATTCATGCTGTGCTCAAATCCAAGATCTGCTTTTACTACCATGAAGCAGGTTAACTAACCTCATCAAGGCTCAATGGACCCATCTGTAAAATGGGAATTATAACAGAATTTACCTAATAGGGACATTGTGAAGAGAAAATGAGGCAATGCAGGTAAAGCACTCAATACAGTGCTAGTAGAAAGTGAACACACAATAAATATCACTAATTTTTTTTATGTTCATTATTTCACCAACAGAGAGGTACTTTTGTTTAGTACAAAGGCAATATATTTTATATTATTTTGTATTATTCTGCAACTATGATGACTGCAATGTTTGAACTAAAATCAGGACAAATGATCTGGCAAATCACATGCATTTACAAGGCAAAGAAATAGAAGCATTGAAATAAAAAACAGTACCAGGTAATCAGGATGGGAAAATCACTGTGCTTAGCTTTTCTAATAGAGTGAGTTTTCAGATTAACAGTATGCCAGGTTTATACATTAAGTAAAGGGGCAGGATTCTGAATTTATGAACAAGTTAAGGCAAGTATTTTCTCTTCCTGTGTGGCATGCATGAATACAGGCACTTGTGCCAAGTACTGGATTGGTGCTCTTAAGGAAAACCTTATCTCTTTTTTGTTTTGTTTTGTTTTTTGAGATGGAGTTTTGCTGTTGTCATCCAGGCTAGAATGCAGTGGGTGTGATCTTGGCTCCCTGCAACCTCCAGCTCCCAAATTCAAGCGATTCTCTTGCCTCAGCCTCCTGAGTAGCTGGATTTACAGGCACCCACCACCATGCACAGCTAATTTTTGTTTTTAGTAGAGACGGGGTTTTCCATATTGGCCAGGCTGGTCTCGAACTCCTGACCTCAGGTGATCTATCTGCCTCAACTTCCCAAAGTGCTGAGATTTCAGGAGTAAGCCACCGCACCAGGCTGGAAAACCTTATATTTACTTCCCAAAATTTGTTCTGAGAACAATATTAGAGTCAAAAACCTTCCCAATCTTGGGTAGAAGGGGCCAGAAGACAGATGGGGGAGAAGGGTAACAGTCTTACTATCATGGGAAAACTAAAGCTGGAGGTGAGCTGTTGATAGGGCAAGAGCCCTTGTTGACAAACAAAATGATCCAGAAAGGTTATGGTGTTCTAATGTCTTCATTAGACAGAATTGAGTGCTTTCAAGTCTGTTAACAGGATTATTTTGGAAAATCCCAGCTTAACTCTTAGAATTTCATCTGCTTAACTGAAACTTTGTCAATATTGTACAGGTATATTTATATTAAGTAAGGACTAAAACCTTTTGAAACCCTGCCAATAAGTAATATGTAAGACAGAGAGAGGTGGCTGAAGATTGGTAGAACAAGAAAACAGCTCCAACAGGATCTGGTTAAGTTAGAATGGCTCCTTTAAAGAGAATAGCCAGAATAGACACACCTCTAGACAAACATAAGTAAGATACACTCCAAAATCAAACACAAACACTTTTTATTATCTTACATCTTTTATAATCCATGCCCCGTTCCAAAGCATTTATGTGGATAATTGAAAAATAACCAATGTGTTTCCTTGAATCTCCATTTCTCACAGAGCTATAATACCTAAGGCAGATGCTCCATGTGCCATTAAGCACTTAACAATATCCTTTGCAAGTTATTTCAGATTTCAGAACCCCAGTTGCCTCATCTATAAGATAAGACATCTCTGTCTCTCAAAGTTGTTTAAAAATTAAACAAGAAAATGCAGGTAAAATATTCCTGGCATTTAGTAAGTAATTACAAATCAATTTTCTGCATAAATTTCCACTTTTAGAAATATCTTACCAGATTTTTATGAATAATGCTGATTTTTCTTCAATTAAAATTCTAAATTTTACTTTTCATATTTATGAGTTACACATCATTGTCTCTCTGTATGTATGTGATCACACATTTATACTTTGAAAAAAACAACAGTCAAATCTTAACAAAGTAGCAAGAAGATGGTGTTGAATGTGGCTAAACAGTCTGTATGGAGGCAACATGGGACTCAGGAATAGCCTAAAAGACTTCAAGGACTATATAACTCTTAGAAGGACGCTAATTTTTTTTTCCATCAAAAGCTACAAATGTCTCTAAACCATTTCCCATTACACCCTGAGTTACAAACAACTTGGGCAGACACATTGGCCAAGACAATTTGCAAATCACTCTTAAATAACAGAGGAATCACACCTCTGGCATATAGCATATCTAGAGAATTCAAAGCTAAGAAGATAAATAGCCTGCACAATACATATACATACAGTTTTTAGAGTCTGCATTTGAGATGCTAGGCTTTGAAAAATTGCAGAAGGAGACAGGATTCTTTTTAAGTGGAAAATCAGCTTTAACTTAAGAAAATGACCAATAAAACCTGGACAATGCAGGATGTGACCCAGCACTCTGACACTGACACACACCAGCAGGTGACTCAAAACCCGAATGGTAGAAAGAAACAAAAACACAAACTGAACAGCCCAGATCGAGCACTTCCCCGGACTACATTTATCATAATACTAATGGGTTGGAGTAAAGGACAGGCTGCTGTAAGTATCTAAAGCATTCTGTGGCTTTGTTATATGCAAATTAAACATGCAGCTATACATTTTTTCCATTGTTTAGACTAAGTTTTTCTCAAAGATGACCTGCAATTTTGTCTAATGTGATACCAAACAATATTTACAGAGAAACAATATCAATAACAGAAGATGCCCAGAGCAGTCCTTAATCCTATTTGAGATACCACCTCTTAGGCATACAGTGTTAGTATTGACTCTAGCTATTGCAATTTTCAGGACTCTCACTACAAGGTGGGATTTAGAACACTTGCGGAAGTTGACTTTCTTTATTTAGAGGCTCAGAATAATTGGTGCTCCCAGAGAAGAAAAAAACACATGGGCTTTATTGGTTTAGTAGAAAAAAATTATTTTACTGTCCCCATGCCAAATTGAAAAACAAATTATCTGCCTTTATATTTTATCTGTCTCATAAGTCTTCCTCAATGTTCAGCCCCTTATTTTTCTTCTTCCTTTGTATTCTCAGTTTCTTTTCCCAAAAGTTATTCTTCTTTTCCTCACCTTACATCAACAAGGAAATCATTTAACTGATGAGACTACTTAACCTGTTTACATTTATTTTTTAAAGACAGACTTTCCCCGGCAGTGAAATCCCTGCCAGGAAGACAACTCCACAACCACCACCACCACTCCATGACACCCCACCTTCTTATCCTTGGAGTAAGAAAACCCAGACATTTATCTGGACTTAAAAGTGTCCGTGCCTGAGAAAGTATGAGCCTCCGAGACAAGGGAGGAAATGCTGTAGACAATAGCAGAAGCTGAACAATCCGCAAATGCTCAACTTTACACCACACCCATTGGTGGAATCTGTTACCAGCAATATTCATTGCTCTAAGCACCATTATTTATTAGGGATAAAAGAGAAAAATTATCTGATTTTAAAGTCAGCTCAGCTCCAATTGTGATACATATGAAAGTAGAATATGTTTGCTTTTCTGAGCTGGAAACTAGACAGGGAAGCCCTCTGCTTTCTAAACTTTCTCTTCTCATGTACACTGAGCACAATTTGTCTCCTGAAACTCCAAGATTAATTGGAGTAATTCCAGAACAAACTGTGAAGTAATAAGGGCAGGGAACATGATGATAAACACAGGGAACAGTGTTTGGAAATTTTAACAAAATTTTCTAATAATTATATCTACAAATGAAATCTGAGTGTTTGGTCTTATAATTAGAAAAGGAAGTCTGACTAAAAGCAGGAAGTATTTGACATCTAACCTAAGTAAAATAGTGAAAAGAACAAAGAAGAATAGGAATAAGAACAATGAAAGTACCAGGTATATTCCACATCCTCAAGAAATCCCTCCTCCCTTACTTGTCTCCCCATAAGTGAAGTTATATCCCCATAATTGAAGTGAAGCTTATCTCCTCGTAAGCTTGTCTCCCCACAAGAGAAGTTGCTCTAACTCTCAGGCTCTTCTTCCTCCTTTCCATGGCATTTCTCTACTCAGTCCAGTAGCCATATATTTGCCTCTCTCCAGCTCATGTCTAACGATGCCCTAGCCATGTAGCCTGCCACACTCCCAGACATAATTCACCACTGGAGTATACAGAGCTCTGTGGTCAAATTCTCTGCAGCCTGTGGGCCAAACTAATGCCCTTCCGTGTCACTTTGGAACCTGGTCCATTGCTTTACGCTTCTAGTTTTGGAAGACAAAGTCAAATCTCAACTTTACTCCTTATTTCAACTCTCTGGGCTTCAGTCTTCATCTATAAAATGGGCTATACTGAGCCATCTTAGATAGTTTTTAGGTTTAGAAATACTTCATATACAACCCCTAGAGCAAGGCTTGGAGTGTATTAGGTACTTCATAAAGAGTAATAGCAACAGCAGTAGCAGTATAACAGCAACAATAATAATGACAATACTAGTTAATTAGAAGTAAACAATTCCATGTTATGAAATTAGTAACTTCATTAATAAAAAGTTGATCATTTATTGCAAAATATATATTGATCCAATACAATGCATACGTGTCAGAAATTTTCTAATATTATATCTAGTCTATAAACACATCTCATGAGTTAGTATGATCAGCATTTTCCAGATGAGAGGAATGAGACATGGAAGGATTAAATAATTTGTACAGGGCTAACCAGCTGTAGCATCCTTACCCTTTTTAGGCACCCAGTTGTGTCTGATCCTGGAATCCACACTCTTATTTCACCATTCTACTTTCTTTACATTGAGAAATTTGCATTCGCTTCAGTACTAGAGAAGTAGACAAAGGGCTTCTGCTACTGGAAGCTAACCCAATTCGGTTGGAAGTGTGTTCTACAATTAGAGATTTCATGGTTCAACATCTCATACAACAAATCCACAATCTTTCCCTTCTAGTAATCATCCTTCTTAAGTCAAAGTTGGTATTTGGGCTCCTCCTATCTCTCTTCCTCATTTTCATCCCTGCTCTCCTTTTCCCCTGCCCCAAGATCCTCAGTGGACACAGGTAGAAAACACTGATTGCCTGCAAAGTTCTCCTCCAAAAACACAAAAATGCTCACCCTAGCCGTCCTTCTCTGTTAAACAATGACTGTCTTTTCCTCATTAGAGCTCTTGTAAGCTTAATATCTTTCTAATTCACCAGCTGTGAGAAAGGGAAGAAATTTATTGTAACTAATTCATCATTAAAAATTACCACGTGGCAATGCATCTAGGCATACTTACTTTGCTTTTAAAGAAAACATTTAGCCACAACTGTCTACTAATTGGTCATATGTCAAACAACAAAAAAAGTATCTTGTTTTGTTTTTAAGTAAAAGAGATCAAACAATATAAAAGATTTGATGCAGAATGTCATTCTTCTAGTCTTAATACCTCACCTACAAATAAGCTTATGACACCTCCCCACATTCTAATTTAATCACTGTTCCTGATACTCCTTAGAATTCACTCACTCCATCCTCATTCAAGCATACCCAAAGAGCAAAAGGAAAAGCTCAGTTCACCTCTTTTGAAAGACAGCAAGCTTTGCTCTCAACTACCTCTTAGTCAATGCATTCGCCCTTGTATGCTTTAATCTTTTTATTGTTTTCATTATTTTGAAAAGAATACATATACATGACAAAAAAACCTACAAGAGAATATATAATAAAAATTTTTCTCACCTATAATAGACCTCTCATTTTATTCTCTAAAGGAAACTACTAACGCATTTTCTTACATACCCTTTTACATATTTATCATGAACATGCACATAGATGTATGGTTGCCCTGGAAAAACATAGGTTTGAAATGCAAGGATTCACTTATGGGTGGCTTTTCTTTTGCCTTTGCCACCTCTGAGACAGTGGAATACTGGTAATATCCACTAAAGAATGACCTTCCAAGATGCTATTTTGAGGAAATGTTTAAATGTAGAATTATTGAAATATTTATAGAATAAAAATTAACCAACTCCGCTTCATATTCCACCTTGTGTATGGCACTTCTTAGTCTATCATTTCATTCCAAATTTATGGTCACTAGGCTACTGTCATTCCTCATACTAACTATGTGATCAACAGTTCAAAAGCAGCTACTCACAGAGATAAGCTGGATATATGGTAAATGCTGTGGTGACAAGACCACAGCATTTGGAAAAGACCAACCCCGCATTTTCCAGTGTTAATCAACTGTTTATGTTGTTGGCAAGGCTTCTAGTCAACAGTAGACTATTAGTAAAGTACTGGGGAGTCAAAAGTTACATGCAGATTTTTGACTATGCAGGAAGTTGGTGCCCATAACTTCTGCATTATTCAAAGATTAACTGTAAACAGTTTTTTTCTGAATTTTCTTTGGCTATAGTAAGAAAGGGAACTATAAACAGTTTTATATCTAGCTTTTTCACTTAACAGTATGTCTGGCAGATCTTGGAATATTTGCATATACCAACTATTTTATTTTTTTTAGTTGTTACATGTTACTCTTTTTTTTAGGTATACTATAATTTATTGAACAATTTCCCTATTGATGGATATTTAGTTTGTTTTTAGCATTTTCCTAGTGCAATACCACAATGAACATAATTGTGCATATATGTTTGTATATATTTGTGAGCATATCTATAAACCAAAGGGCTCATAATTGCTGAATAAAACAGAAAGTGCATTTTTCATTTTTGACATTCTCAACTTATCTTCTAAAATGTTTGTCCAAATTACATTTCCTCCAACACTGTATAAATGTGACTGCTCCTGCATACTTTTGTCACCACAGCATTTACAATGTATCCAGCTTATCTCTGTGAGTAGCTGCTTTTGAACTGCTGATCACATAGTATGAGGAATGACAGTAGCGTAGTGACCATAAATTTGGAATGAAATGATAGCCTAAGAAGTGCCATACACAAGGTGGAATGTGAAACAGAGTTGGTTAATTTTTATTTTATAAATATTTCAATAATTCTACATTTAAACATTTCCTCAAAATAGCATCTTGGAAGGTCATTCTTTAGTGGATACTACCAGTATTCCAAATATCTTTGCAGCTCTACTTTGGGTATGAATTTCAGAGTCAGTAGCCATTCTTTTTTTACCTCTTCGGTGGTAACAGCATCTTTTAATGATAGATTTGATTTTTCTGATAGCCAAAGTTATTTGTAGCCAAATCATCTAAAACATAAAATTGGTTATCTAGCAAGATAAAATGGTTTTGATTAAAAATAAGGTGAATTTTAAAATAATGTGAGCATCATGCCTGTAATCCCAGCACTTAGGGAGGCCAAGGCAGGTGGAACACAAGGTCAGGAGATTGAGACCATCCTAGCCAACATGGTGAAAACCCGTCTCTACTAAAATACAAAAAACTAGCTGGGTGCGGTGGCGTGCACCTAAAGTTCCAGCTACTTGGGAGGCTGAGGCTTGAAGCCAGGAGGCAGAAGTTGCAGTTAGCCGAGATCACGCCACTGCACTCCAGCCTGGCAACAGAGCAGAGACTCTGTCACAAAAAAAATAATAATAATGTGAGCATATTTGTGTGTGCGCATGTGTGTGCATACACACATGCACATGTGAGAGAGGAGAGAGAGAAACTGAGAGAGAAACTAGGTCTGAATGATGTTTTCAGTGAAGAGTTTAAATATGTTTTATGCTAGTATGTGCAAAAAGTTTCCCAAGGTCACAGCCCTGAAGGACAAATCTCATTTGGATGTAGACATAGTGGTGTGTTTGCTTTAAAAGATTGATTGTTTTATAGCTATAACTCATAAAGCCTGTGATCATAAAACACCTCACTCTATCTCGAAGGCAGGCTACACTTGTGTAAATAATAGTGTCACACCCAAACTTAGCTGAGACCACTTCTGTCCCTAACATGGCCAGACTCCACATTGTACCCAAGTAGCTAGGACTACCCCTAGTTCCACATAATAAATATGAATGCTCACTTAACTAAAATAACAAGAGAAAATTTGGATTTAAAAAAATAATAATAGAGATTGTTAAGTGATGAGAAATTACTAAAAGAAATTTTAAAAACAGAAATAAGCATAATATCTGTTTGTTATAAACCGCTTTAAAATTAAAGAGAGAGAGAGAAAAGGGGAAACAACTCTGTCTTGATTCTGCATCTGCTGCTTACCAGAATGACCATACCCTGACTTGTGCCATATCCCTGTCTGGTTTCAATTCAGTTCCAACTAACTTAACTGGTCTCTTTGTCACTTTCCAGTGGCACTCTACAAATTGGCTGTTTGCTATTTTAGAAGCTTCTAATCTCTTGAAACTTTATATTCTGTACCTACTATCTCCATATTTTGTCTATCCATTCCTATCTTAATCCCCTTAAAATGTGGGATTGTAGTTTCCTAAAAAGAGACCAGACTTTAATCAGAAATTGATTAAAATCTTGGCTTTTAGTTGTGACCTCAGAAAATGCAATTAATCTTCCCAACCTTTTAAAAATTAAAAAGAAATGCACATTGTTCTAAATTGTTTGAATAATGTATCTCATTAAACAACTGAAAAAAATGATTATACAAGGCAAATGTTCATCAGTTTGGTGTATTTGTCTATGCATATGATATATAAGTGAGTTTTACAAAATGTGAACTAATTTAAGATTTATTGACTGAAATTTGCTTTGTTTCTATTTACATTTTTAGTAAATGGTTATTCAGCTTCTGCTTACACATCTATCTACAGTGACCAAGAACTACAGAATTGTAAAAATAGTCCTTTAGGTTGTTTTTATTTACTGTCATTGTAGTTGATTTTAGAAGGTTCTTCTCCATTTGTTTTAGATCTTCCTCACTCTATTTGCATCTATTTGTCCTATTTCTGTTCTCTAGAAGACAAATTAATCTAATCCCTTTGCCACATAACAGCCTTTAAAACATTAAAAGTAAGCACTCATTTCTCTCTTACTCTCTTCTTCTTCAAGCTAAACAGCTTCAGGGTTTTTTTAAATCCATCTTCTCATTCATCGTTACTTCTGGATCCCTGAACATCCTACTAACAGTACCTGCCAGCTCTTTGGCCTCTCTTACCTCTCAAGACCTCCCTCATCCCCATCACTCACCTCCTTTGGTGAAAACTCATCTCTCCCCAGCTTCTACTGAAGTTTTTACTATGTTTTCATTTCTCTCCTCAGCTACACTAGCATTTCCTCTAAGAACTGAAAAAAGACAAGAATGCCCACTCTTACCATTCTTTTTTATTAAACACAGTTTTAGAAGTCCTAGCCCAAGCAATTAGGCAAAACAAAGAAATAAAAGACAACCAAATTGGAAAGGAGGAAGCCAAACTGCCCCTGTTTGCAGATGACATTATTTTATATATAGAAAAATCTAATGACCCGACCAAAAAACTCAGAGCTGATAACAAATTCTGTAAAGTTGCAGAATCCAATATCAATATACAAAATTCAGTAGTATTTCTATACGTGACCAACAAACTAACTGAAAAAGCAATTAAGAAGGTAATCCCATTTACAATAGCTATAAAAACAATAAAATACCAAGGAATAAATGTAACCAAGGAGGTGAAATACCTCTACAAGTAAAACTACAAAACACTGATGAAAAAAACTGAAGAGGACATAAACAAATAAAAAGATATCTAATGCCCAAAGCAACCTATAGATTCAATGCAATTCCTATTAAAATACTAACGACATTCTTCACAGAAATAGAAAAAAATCCTAAAATTTATATGGAACCACAAAAGACCCAAACAACCAAAGCAATCCTTAGCAAAAAGAACCAAGCTGGAGTTATCACACTAGCAGATATCAAAGTATCCTACAAAGCTGTAGGAACCAAAATAGCATGTTACTAGTATAAAAACAGACAAAGACAGAGCAATAGAACAGAATAGAGAACTCAGAAATTAATCCACATATCTACAACCACCTGATTTTTGACAAAGGTATCAAGAACACTAAGTGGGTAAAAGACAATTTCACCAATGAATGATGCTGGGAAAACTGAATATCTATATATGGAAGAATGAAACTAGATTCCCATCTCTCACCCTATATAAATATCATTGCAAAATGGAACAAAAACCTAAATATAAGACCTGAAAAAAATAGAATTACTAGAAGAAAACATAGAAGAAATGCTTCAGGAAATTGGTCTGGGCAAAAATTTTCTGAATAATACCTTAAAAACATAGGCAACACAAACAAAAATAAACAAGTGGGATTATATCAATCCAAAAACCTTTTGTACAGCAAAGGAAGTAATCAACAGAGTGAAAATACAAACTACAGCAAGGAAGAAAATATTTGTAAACTACTCATATATATATAAGAAACTCAAACACCTCAACAGTAAATATATATATATATATATATAATCTGATTAAAGAGTAGGCAAATGATCTGAACAGACATTTCTCAAAAGAATATGCACAAATGGCCAATAAATATATGAAAAAAACTGCTCAATATCACTAATCATCAGGGAAATCCTAATTGAAGCCACAATGAGGTATCATCTCACACCAGTTAGGATGTCCATTATCAAAAAGAACAAAAAAAAAAATAACAAATTCTGGCAGGGATGTGGAGAAAAGGGAACTCTTACAGACTGCTGGTGGGAATGTAAACTAGTACAACCACTATGGAGGACAGAATGGAGGTTCCTCAAAAAACTATGAATAGAACTATGGTATGATCCAGCAATCCCATTACTAGCAATTTATCCAAAGGAAAGAAAATCATTATATCAAAGAGACATCTACAGACCATGTTTATTGCAGTACTATTTACAATAATCAAGATATGGAATCAACCCAGGCATCCAACAACAAATGAATGGACAAAGAAAACATGGTATATATACACAATGAAATATAATTAAACCATAAAAGGCAATAAAATCCTGGATAGATGCTCTTGGAGGACATTGTGTTAAGTGAAATAAGCCAGTAACAGAAATTTCCTATTAAATACAGCATGTTCTCACTCACCAACAGAAGCTAAAATAAAAGTTAATATCAAGATAAGTTCTTAATTTTGCTCTTTTCTGCCCATGGACACCGCTGAAGAAGCATCCTTGAAGTCTCTCTTCTCCCTGCGATCACGTCTAAGTCAGAGTCTCCTAAAGAGCCCAAACAGCTGAGGAAGCTCTTCATTGGAGGATTGAGCTTTGAAACAACCGATGAGAGCTTGAGAAGCCGTTTTGAGCAATGGGGAATGCTCAAGGACTGTGTGTGGTAATGAGAGATCCAAACACCAAGCACTCCAGGGGCTTTGGGTTCGTCACATATGCCACTGTGGAGGAGGTGGATGTAGCTACGAATGCAAGGCCACACAAAGTGGATGGAAGAGTTGTGGAACCAAAGAGAGCTGTCTCAAGAGAAAATTCTCAAAGACCAGATGCCCACTTAACTGTGAAAAAAAATTTGTTGGTGGCATTAAAGAAGATGCTAAAGAACATCACCTAAGAGATTATTTTGAACAGTATGGAAAAATTGAAGTGATTGAAATCATGACTGACCAAGGCAGTGGCAAGAAAAGGGGTTTTGCCTTTGTAACCTTTGACACCCATGACTCTGTGAATAAGACTGTCATTCAGAAATACCATACTGTGGATGGGCACGGCTGTGAAGTTAGGAAAGCCCTGTCAAAGCAAGAAATGGCTAGTGCTTCATCCAGCTAAGGAGGTCGAAGTGGCTCTGGAAACTTTGGTGGTGGTCGTGGAAGTAGTTTTTGTGGGAATGACAACTTTGGTCATGGAGGAAACTTCAGTGGTCATGGTGGCTTTGGTAGCAGCCATGGTGGTGGTGGTGGATATGGTGGCAGTGGGGATGGCTATAATGGATTTGGTAATGATGGAAGCAATTTTGAAGGTGGTGGAAGCTACAATGATTTTGGCAATTACAACAATCAGTCTTCAAATTTTGGAACCACGAAGGAAGGAAACTTTGGAGGCAGAAGTTCTGGCCCCTATGGTGGTGGCAGCCAATACTTTGCCAAACCACAAAACCAAGGTGGTTATGGCAGTTCCAGTAGTAGCAGTAGCTATGGCAGTGGCAGAAGATTTTAATTAGGAAACAAAGCTTAACAAGAGAGGAGAGCCAGAGAAGTGACAGGGAAGCTACAGGTTACAACAGATTTGTGAACTCAGCCAAGTACGGTGGTGGCAGGGCCTAGCTGCTATAAAGAAGACATGCTTTAGACAAATACTCATGTGTATGGGCAAAAAACTCAAGGACTGTATTTGTGACTAACTGTATAACAGGTTATTTTAGTTTCTGTTCTGTGGAAAGTGTAAAGCATTCCAACAAAGGGTTTTAATGTAGATTTTTTTTTTTTTGCACCCATGTTGTTGATAGCTAAATGTAATAATCTGATGGTGACACTGAATAAATATCTTTTTTAAAAAAAGTTAATCTCATAGAAGTAAAAAGTAGAACAAATGATCCTAGAAGCTAAGAAAAGTAAGGGGAAGGGAGGGATAGGGAGAGATTTGTTAAAGAATACAAAATTATAGCTAGAAAGAATAATTTCTGGTGTTCTATGCCACTATAGGATGACTGGATATGCTAATTACCCTAACCTGATCACTATATATTATATATAGCAAAGCACCACTATATACCCTATGAATTTTGTACAGTTATTATTTTTTTATTTTTAAAAGAATAAAAATAACTGAGCAGAGCATCAGAACCCTTAAAAGAGAATGCGTCTTGTGTTTCTTTTTGAACAGTCTCTACGCATCTACTCATCACCCTTGCCATTATCAATCCTATAGGAGGGTATCTCAAATTTATCTCCAAGTTAGTTTGCTTAAGGTAAGTAGCTATTTCCTCTTTTTTTGTAACCAATACATTCCATGTGCATTGTTTTGCACATGCCAGAAAGAAGGACATATATCAATATGTTATTACTGGATAACTTTTATTTTTTTATTTTGTTTATCCACATGTTTACCTTTCTTGTGACTTTTTAATATTTTTGAAACAAGGTTTTATTTGTGCTTTAAACCATGAGTAGAGAGATATAAGTTCCATTCCTGGTTCTGTCACAGCTTTGATCTATATGCTTGGGCAAATCACTTTTGATCTTTTTGCGTTTCAATTTCCTAATCTGTAAAAGGAGAAGGAAAAGGTAGAAGTGCTTACAACAGAGACAGTAATACCATATAATCCTGGAGCCCTTGACACTTTATAAAGCACTTGCATATGCAGTAGCTCATTAAGAAATACACATTAGTATCTCCCATGCTCTCAGCCTCATTTAAAAATTATTTAACCTGATTTGCAAAAACAGCTGACCAGTATGCTGCAAAGTATAAATCTTGACTCTGGTCCTAGCCTCCATGTAGCAGAAAGCTTCAAAGTCCTCAATAGTTAATGCATCCCACAATGTTCAACTTGCTACTTGTAAGATACTGAGAAGAAAGAGAAAAGGAAAGAATAAAATGACGGCAATCATATTTACGAAACATCTAAAATATAGATCATTATAATGTATATATCATTCTAACTCATTGAATCTTCACAACAACCTAACTGGAAGGTTTACTTCCCATATTTCAGAGATAATTTTCTCATAAAGGGTTGATATCAGTGCCCAAGATCACACAGTATATGAAAGTCTAGCTGAGTCCAAGCTCAAATTCATGCTAAAGTTCTATGCCACCTCACTGAGTTTGAGAGCCACTGGGTTGGGGTGTTGGTTATTGTTTTAACTTCCGCTAAACCTCAAGCCCACTGAAGAACTCTGCTTCATAAATGGTACCAAGAACATAATGCAATGAGGAAAAATATTTTACTACAAACAACTAGCCTATAGATGGCGACAGCTTTCAATCATTTCTGACCCAGACTGGCTCTCATCATGAAAGCTTTAATCCAAAAATATCACTTTATGTCAAATGTGCCCTGAAATAGCCATATCTCCCAAATTCTATCAGGTAAGTGACTGAGACAGCAATTGATCAATGATAATTCTTCCATATCTACAGTGCAATAGAGAACAAACACTTCTGAAGGATGGTCATTGCTCCATATAATAAATATTGGCAGTGAATGAGGTCATGACTCTTTTTTCCTCCTTGTGCTTCCTCATTTCTCTTTCACTAACACACTTTTTCGCTCCCCTAACTTGATGAATTATAGCCCCAAGGGCACATGAGAGTAAAGTCAGCATAATATACATTGCTAAAAAGTTTCAGTCAAATGGAACTTGACTGCCTCTTCAAAGAAAGTAGCATAAAAAGGAAAGAGCAATGAATTTATTGTGTTTGCCTAACTCCATTAAATTGGAATGCTTGGCCTTGAATAAGAAAAATCATAATTACATGTTGAGATATATCTGTATTATCTTCATGTAATCTTAATGAGTACTTACTAGATGCCAGGCACAGGCATAGTATACTATATATTATTGCACTTGGGCCTCACAATAATCCTACAAGACAGGCACAGTTATTATACCCAAATTGAAAGAAGAAACCGAAGCACAAAATTTTACATAACTTTCCTAATGTCACAGAGCAAAAACAAACAAAAAATGATAGCATAATGATTCATACTCCAGCAGCCTGATTCCAATGCCCACGCTTTCTGAAAGCAAGATCCTAATTGCCAAAGGACAATGGTCAGATAGGCAGGTATGCACCCCTAAATAAGAACTTTTTCTTTATTCATTTTCATGATATCTCCCCATCCATTTAAATAATCCTATATTCAGCAGTTCATGTGATGAAAATGGACAAAAGGATTAGAGCATGCTAAACAGCAAAGGCCACTGTGATCACACGTGAATTTCAGCAGCAGAGTCACTCACCTGTTGGATCACAGATCATACTTGCACTGGAATTGCCCTGAGCTAACTTATGGTGAATATACTTAAGGGACTATGTTTTATTCTTCTTATTACTTATACTCCAAGTCTAAACTGTGAGACATACAGCTGTTAAAAAGGAAAGATAGAGGGAAACCATCAGCCTACGGAACAACTGTCACTGATTTGTTGCGGAGGATAAAGTTCATAAACCTTTTAACTCCACAGAGGGTCTTCTCCTTCCATAAAGTTACTCTTCCAAAAGCCAAGGACTGAGAAGGAATGATGAAAGAAAAACAGGTTCCTTGTTTTCTCGAGTGGCTCATTGACATCTTTGAGATTTTTCAAACTAAGTGACACCCATTTAGCTGGCTATGCCTTTCATAGCAACAATTTTCTTTGGGTACTTTCTTCCTGTTGATAGGGAGTGGAGTGGGGTGGGGCAAAGAACATGCCATAATAGGAGTTTCTCTCTCTCTCTCTCTCTCTCTCTCTCTCTCCCTCCCACCATCCCACCCGCCCTCCTTTCTCTTTCTCTCTCTCTCTGTCACTCCTCTCTCCCCATTTTCACTTTTAGTGCATGTAGCATAAGAGTGAGCCTATTTGCACAGCTAATTGAAGGTGACTGTGTGGTGCAACTAAATGGCAATCACATAACAAGGGAGCCAGCAAAGCACAACCCTGGGCAACTCTCTCCTTTGTTAGAAACATCTGCCAAGAAGGCATGTGATTATCTTAAGATAGCACAATCCTAGGAGTCAGAAAGTCAGGATCCGAGTGCTAACCATCCTGCAGTGTTAGGCAAGCTCCTTCCCCTGTTGAGACTCCAATTGCCTCACTGTTATAAGACATAAAATCTCATTAGATCGGCAAGAGGAACTAATGAACATCACACACAGGCACACACGTTCTGGTAAACTCCAGAGGCCTGTGCCAAATGCTGTTGTGAGTTTATTTTTTAAAGGTTTGGACTTGCCTCTCATTCTAACCAGGAGTTTGTCCTTGATCCTTGAACTTCTTCCCAGGGCCGGGAGAGGTAAAAATCTGAAATTGCCTTGGGTGTGACCCCAGTCAGTCTTGCTAATAAACATTCCTTCCTGTTTCTCCACAGTGACAAAGGAGGAGGGCAGCAAGGTCGGAGGAGAGCGGCAGGGACCACACCAAGTGAGGACCTCAGCAGGGGATAGCAAGAGTTTGCTCAAGCTGAGTCAGCCCCCTGTTTTTTCCTATTTAAATGATTCACTTGCTCAGGCAAACCAGTCCAGAGATGTATGAATCCCCCTCTGCCTCTCCCATGAGCTTCCAAATGAGTTGCTGCTTTTTGTTTTTGTTTTTCCTATTTCCCTTCTTTCCTTGGAAACATGATTTCAGGGTTTTCAATTTCAGATTAAGATTCCCCCTCCTTTATTTAAGTACCCTGGGAGGAGGGGTTGTCATATCAAAGAAACACTGTGCTGATATTATTAATTTTGAATCTATTTAAATGGTCATTTTAAATGGCTCTTTATATTCCTTAAGCTTCTTTGTGTTTTTGCACTCAAGTAGGTTAAATTAAAAATAAACAAAATTTCATAGCATATAATATACAGAGAAGTCTGAGCTCTTTGGAAATTAAACTTAAACTCTAAATACATGAATTTTCTATATCTTAAAAAATGTATCACACCTGTAATCCCAGCACTTTGGGAGTTCAAGGTGGGAGGATCACCTGAGGTCAGGAGTTTGAGACCAGCCTGACCAATGTGGAGAAACCCCGACTCTACTAAAAATACAAAACTAGCTGGGCATGGTGGCACATGCCTGTAATCCCAGCTATTCAAGAGGCTGAGGCAGGAGAATTGCTTGAACCCAGAAGGCGGAGTTTGCAGTGAGCAGAGATTGCACCATTGCACTCCAGCCTGAGCAACAAGAGCGAAATTCCATCTCAAAAAAAAGGGAAAAAAAAAGGTTTATTTTAGTACACCCAAGACTTTTTCAAGTCTTTTGAACAGAAATTTCTTCTGCATGTTTAAGATGCATAACATTTTTCTTCATAATAAAATATAGCCGTTTTGTTCATTATTAGAAGCCATTCCCCTTACATTCTTTTAACACTCCCAGCTCCCATTTGATCTTTCTCCCATATTTATGTGAGGTCAAGTTTAGTTGAGGCCTTTCTTCCATGTTCTGCCTAATCTTCATGTACATCTGTAGTTATAACATCCTTTTTAGCCAAGTTATTCAGGAAGAACAGTTTTACTATTTGGTTACATCTGGACAGTTATGACATTCCCCAGTTTAAAACTCTCCAGTAACATCTCACTGTCATTAGAATAGTAACTAAATGTCTTTCCATGACTTACAGGACCTTTTAAGGCCTCAGTACTACCTATTTCTCCAAGCAGACTCCCTCTCGTCCCCTGTGGTCCTACATTGGCTTTGTCTGTGTCCCTCCAATCGGCCAAGTTGTCTCAAGTTCTCTGTACTTGCCATTGTTACTTCCCTCATTTTCATCTGACTGTCTCCATCTCCTCATGTAGGTCTCGGGTCAAATGTCACTAACTCAGATAGGCTACCCCTGTCTCCCACACCAAGCAGGTTCTGTCTCCCTTCCTGCCCGATTTTCATCCCAGTAGTTATAGAACTATCTGAATACTTTCATTTGTTTTCTTATTTATTAGTTTGTATGTATGTTCATTTTCTGCCCAGTTTTTCATGCATTGCGAGATAAACGCTTTATCTGTTAATTGCTGTATCACAGTTTCCAGAACAGCTCCTGGCACATAGGAGCATTCAGTAAATACCAGTTGAAGAAATAAACCCTGGCTCATCTCCATATCTACTCAAACTTATATCCATTTGAGTATATCAAACAGATATACATATCATGGAGAGTCCAGACTGCTTTGTGTCTCATCACACAATGGGTAACCTAGTCCAGATTATCAATTATAAAAGTCTCCTCAGATGGTTGTCAAAACAGTAAGAAGTTGATTATGTCCAATGTCATTTGATCCAATTTTGGAAAGAGACAAAAGAGCTAAGAGAATGTTGAGCACACATTCTAATTCATTGGGCAGTTCTTTTCACTTTTTCAACAAGATATAACTAATAGCTGAAAATAGTAAATATTCACGCTTAGCTGAACAGGAGTATAAGGTGTTCCCAAGGATTAAGTATCTTTGAGTTCTCATGATTCACTTACAAAATTCAGATAAATTTTGCATCCTAATTCATTGTATATCTGAGTTTTATTTAATATAAAAAATTCCCCAAATTGTTACATGTAAAATATGTTCTCCAACACAATATGCCCTGTTTATCCTAGAAAACCATCAATAATCCACAAGTACATGTGATCCAAGCTGATAATCATAGAGAAACTATTCTGGAAGAATCTTAATGGGAGCACAGGTACCACCCACCCCTTGCTGACCCATGTACTTGTTCCCATCTTCACCCAAGAAAGGAAACACTCTGGAACTAGGGCAGCATAAGTGAAGCAGAGTGAAAAGGAGTGTGAAGTTTTGAGAAAAAGAAAAAAGGCTAAAGTGTCTATCTTTGTACATTGCTTTCTTCATATTTCTCTTTTGAATCACTTCCCTGCTGTTTTTATTTCCATGTACTTGGTGAGGTAAAAGGTATAAGTCTTCCTCATTCCTGAGAGGAGAGACTCTACAATGATCATATAGCCCAGTTTTCTCAGGGATAATGCATGCATCCTGGCATAAGTGGCAGTACCCTGTTTTCATTTGTACAAAATATGCTCACTAAGGGGCACCTTCTTCACTCCTCCCTCCTTGAAAGAATAAGTAGAACCAAACTAAAGAGGTCATGCACAACATGATGTAAATCTTCTTCAACCTAACTTTAAGCCACCAAGCAAGAGGAGTCCTTGTGACTGAGACACAAAAGCATTTGGAGTCCAAACATTGGTGTATATTAATGAAGTTTCCTTTGATATATTTCTACAATTTGTAATCTATAATCACCATTTGGTGCTCATTGAAGATTGGGGGTTCAGGATCCAGACCATCTTGCAGCTATTACAATAATATTTCTAAGGAAAAGACAGAAGGGGCAACTAGGATGGTAGGAGAGAATTTGGTTAACTGAAAACCATCAGGGCTATTAGTTAAAGTATTTTAAAATAAAGTATGATACATGAAAGTATCTAGGCAGTAATGCAGCATAAATTTGAATGATTAGCTCTTTCAATGACATGGCTCTTGAAGGCAGGAAAAAGAAGACCATTAACTCATGAACGCACACACACAAAAAAAAGGTTTGCTCTGATACTAATTATGACAGTTACTGCAAGGATAATAATAGACTGATGGTCTTAGCTGCTGCCTCTGAAATTCATCATCAAGTTTGTTCTGAGTCCATGCTTTCTCTGGCTGCTCCCAGCCAATTACTAAACACAAGCAGATGTACTAAAGCAAGTCTATTACTGAAAGATGCAAGACTCTTCTGACAGGCAGCTTTGCCTTGAATATTCCCAATTGGCTTTGCCAAAACTTTCTTAAAATTTGAAATCTTAAGGGTTTTCTTCTTTGCCTTTCTTTCTTTTCTCCTTCATGGGGATGAGTTCTACACAGTAGCCAGACAGTCTACCCAGCCTCCTCTAGTTACCTCTCCATTTTCTCCCACAAGGATTTCCTCAACGAATCTCTTACACATCTAATTTTATCTTAGCATCTTTCTCTCAAAGGACCTGAACTAACACACTGATTCAAGTAGAGATATAGTTAAGGGACACGAAGAATCAGAACATTTAATGTATTTAGGATTATTTGATCCAAGATCAAGAGGGAGAGTCACAGGTGATTGTAAGAGAAGTTTGACCAGGTATAAGACGGAACTTTCGGAGAATAACTAGGTCATGACAGAAGTGGTTGTGACAGTGGGAGTAGAGGTGGGAGGAATCAAGATCTGAAGTTGTTCATTTGCATACCTGATGCTATGTAAGTTCCAAAGGCCAATTAGACAATCTGAAAAGGTTCCACTGTTTTTGGTAACGTGTATAGTTCAGTTGATATATGTGGTTGGATCCTTTCAAAAGGACTCAATGGATTTTTATTTGGACTCTATGGAGTTCTTTTAAGATAACTCTATAAATTTTTATTTGGCCTTAAAACATGTGGCATGCAATTTTTAGGTTTGTGATTACAAGGTCTTGCATAATTAAAAAAAGTAAAATAGAAAGCTATTTGTATCAGATATTGAAATTTTCAGCCAACAGGAACACATTTATTATAAAAGCAATAACTTATATTTTTATATGCCTTTACCATCTTTAAGTGTGTAGAACTTTGTATCCCCAATGAGATATGGTAATGTTTGTAGAACTGAGTTGCCCATTGTTTGACATACTATTACATTTTGAACTTAATGTAGGTAGATCCTGTGAGGCAAGCAGGGCAAAGAGCATTAAAATTCACTTTCATGAATAATGAGACTGAGGCTTAGGAAACCTACCAAATATATGTTAGAGTTCAATCTAGAAACCACGCTGTAGCAGGCAGAATTTCTAGGAATGATCCCCAAGATCCCTAGTCTCTGCAATGTGCGAATGTGATGAGACATCATTGATTGGCTATGTTATATAGCATAGTTGACCTTTAAGTAAAAGATTATCCAAATGGATGTAATCTAATCCTGTAAACTCTTAAAAGCCTCTGCTGCTGGTGACAGAATACAAATAAGTTACAGAGCTGTGACAGAAAGGGAAGTCAGAGAGTTACAAAGAATGAGAAGGGTTTGACAAGCCATTGCTGGCGTGAAGATGGAGGGGATCATAGAGAAAGCTTGAGAAGGAAATAAATTATGCCAGCAGCCTGAGAGTTTAAAAGGGGCACAAGCTACAGCTTGGGAGAACTGCAGCTCCCATCGATACTTTGATTTTGACCTGTGAGATCCTAAGCAGAGAGCCCAGCCAAGCCACACAGTGCCCAAATGTCTGAACCACAGAAACTGTAAGATAATAAATGGGCATTATTTGAAGGCTCTAAGTTTGTGATGACTTGTTATATGCAATAGAAAACTAATATACCAGTTTTCTCACTTCATCACTATTTTTATCACATCACCCCTCCATCTAACCAAAGAGCAAGCAGTCAAATGAAGCATTTTCTAGTTTTGCTGATGTGATTTTGTCTAGAATTTTAGCTTTCTTAGCATGATTTATTTTAGGCCTTACCTCATTTTCTTTTGTTCTGAACATGTGGGCTTTTATTCAGTTTTTAAGAAGACAGCACTCTCATTTTCTCACACTGATTGCTTCTTGAAAAGTATTTCAGGTAAATTATACATAATTCAAGAAGAAAGTACTCTAAGATTATTTTTCCTATAATGGTTTGGAAACACTTTAGAAATCTTTTTATAATATACTAAAAATGTCAGCAGGATTATTTGAGCAATATAGTAAAGAATTATTGTTTTATCTGTCCATTCTACCAGCTTCTATAAATTGCACTCCCTTTGAGAATGCTGTTCTTTCAGTCAAGCCAAGTGATTCCTAGAAAACAGCCATGTTTTTATATAGTCCTGTCAGCCCCACACAATAGTTTATTGGTCCAGAGATGGGCATTATCTCCAATCTGAGATAATCAGACTTTCCCCAGGTAATTTTTAACTTTTCGCTAGAAGAGCCATAAGTTAATCTATCACCAGTGGTAGACGTTATAGGATATAGAACTCAGAAAGTGCTGGCAGCAGTGTTTCTTGCCATGTGGGAGAAGCCAATCTACAGTGAAAGAGAAGACAGTCAAGCCAGGGAGAAAAGCCGGAGCGAGAGCTGGAAAGGGTCCCTAACAGTGGTTGAACTCCTAGTTTTGGTTGTTCTAGAGTCTACCTGTATCCTTGCCCTTCAAAATGGTTTGATTTTTCAGTCCTTTCTGGAATGTCATGAACCAATATGTTTCTTCTTTTACCTTGGTAATTCAAGATGAGTTTCAGCTGCTTACAACCAACAGAGCTATAACTCACATAAAAGAGAAATTTTACTTTGTTATCCTTTGAAAATACTTACTGTGGTGGGAAAAACTTCTTTTTTTTCCCATTTATTTATTTTATTGCAATTTTAGGTTTTGGGGTACATGTGAAGAACATGCAAGATTGTTGCATAGGTACACACATGGCAGTGTGATTTGCTGCCTTCCTCCCCATCACCTACATCTGGAGCACCCAGATACATAAGGCAAGTTCTTAATGACTTACAAAGAGACTTGGACTCCCACACAATTATAGTGGGAGACTTTAACACCCCATTGTCAATATGAGACAGATCAACCAGACAGAAAATTAACAAGGATATCCAGGACTTGAACTCAGACCTGGACCAAGCAAACCTAATAGACATTTACATAACTCTCCACCCCAAAGCCACAGAATATACATTCTTCTCAGCACCACATCACACCTACTCTAAAATTGACCACAAAACTGGGAGTAAATCACTCCTCAGCAAATGCAAAAGAACGGAAATCATAACAAACAGTCTCTCAGACCACAGTGCAATCAAGTTAGAACTCAGAATTCAAAAACTAACCCAGAACCACACAGCTTCATGGAAACTGAACAACTTGCTCTTGAATGTTGACTGGATAAACAATGAAATGAAGGCAGAAATAAAGATGTTCTTCGAAACCGAGAATGAAGACACGACATACCAAAATCTCTGGGACACATTTAAAGCAGTCTCTAGAGGAAAATATATAGCAATAAGTACCCACATGAGAAGCAAGGAGAGATCAAAAATTGACACCCTATCGTCAAAATTGAAAGAGTTAGAGGAGCAAGATCAAAAAAACTCAAAACCTAGCAGAAGACAAGAAATATCTAAGATCAGAGTGGGAAAAACTTCTAACTAAGAAACTCATCCAAGTTTCTCCAGGACACTTGTGATTCAGCAGGACTTCCATTTTTATGACTTTCATGTCAAAATCAGAGTTTTAGCATTAACTGCCATAGTTACTGGGTTGCTTTTGCTTACTGCCATCCCAAACACTCTTTACAAAATGCTTTGTTCATTCAAACACTTTGAAATTGTTAATGCTATCTTGATTAGCAGCCTATAATTTATAAGTGTCACATTATAAACATTTACTGAGTGCTTGTCTCACTTATCTTGTTATCTACTTTTGAATTTTTTTAATTGGCACTGAAATTAAATGCATTTATAAGTGTTACATATTGTGAAAAAGATTTGGTAGGCTAAAAAAGAGACAGAATAAATATATATTCCACTATAAAAACCTATCTTTCTTTTTATTTCTACTCATATTCCTAAAGGAAAAATGTTACATCAAATATATATTGATAATGTGAAATTCATAGTTTTCACATTTTGACATCTGACCACTTATAAGAAAGAAATAATAGTGCCAAGTATGAACTCATTCTCTTGTAATTGCTTAATACATCACAAATAGAATCATAATCATAATATGTGTTTTGGGTGTTTTTTTTTAAATGGAAGGCATTAGTCAGACTGAGCTTTGTTGAATCTCTGCTCTTTAGGAAGTTATTTTGAATTCTCCAGACCTTCCTTTTTAAAATGAGAATTCACAGAGTATTGTGGTTAAGGATAAAAACTGTGGTAACAGACTGCTGAGTTCAGACTTTGGCCTCACCACCAACTCACTCTGACATTAAACAAGTTGCTTGGTGACTCTGGGCCTCAGTTTTCGAGTGCATCTTAAGACAGAAAGGCAAACCAACAAAGAGCTACATGCATATACATGCCAGGCATATGAAAGAATGTTCAAGGCCACCTTATTCGTAACAGCAAAAAATAAAATAAAATAAAATGGAAACAACCCAAATATCTACCAATGGTAGAATAAATTGTAGCAAAGTCATCCAATGGAATTTAATTCAGCAATAGCAATGAATAAACTACAGCTACACACACCATTTCGATGAATCTCAAAATAAAATGCTAATAAATTAATCAAGGTCTAAAAAATTCATACTATAGGATTGCATTTACTTCCAATATAAAAACAAGTATAACTATGCCATGTATCATCTAGGGATACACACACAGATGGCAAAGTTAAAGAAAACAAGGTAATGTTAGACACAAAATATGGATAGTGATTACTTTCAGGGTTGGGAGGGAGATGAGACTGGGGATGATATACAGAGGCATCTAAGGACAGGTAAAATTGCATTTTTAAAAAACAAGAGATGTGTATAGGGTTTTTGCATTTTGATTCTTCTATAAGCTCTAGATGTATGGTTTATACACTTATACACTGATTTCAAAACACAAAAAAACATAACTACAACATTTTGAGAAAACAAGATCCTACATGTTTAGTGACAGTGTCTAGCATATACTAAGCTCTCAATAAAAGATGGAATCCATTATGATGATGTTATGACATGCAGATATTTGTATCATTTGAAAGAAGAAAATACCAAAAAGTACTATACCCTCATGTGTGTACACTGTTGTATTCCAAGACTTCTGGGAATCTATGTTAAATTCACAGTCCTATTAGAAACGTCAACTTAATGGTTTTGAACTACTCATTTAAATGATAGTACCAGAAGAGATACCTAGATTCTCAATCACAGCTAAGAATTCTACCTGGTTAAATAACAGGCACCCAGTGAGTGTTCATACTGATAAATATGGGATGTTTAGTAGCCTATATCAGAGAATTCAGTTCAGCCTTTAAGGAAAAAAAAATGATCAACTAGTATCTATATCTTGGTAGAGAGACTAATAGTGAATTAAGTATCTACTTAAAGCTATACTAACTAGGATCTATGCATAAAATCATAGAATTGTAAAATTAGTAAATTACCTTAACCATCACCTCTTTCAATTACTTACAGATAAAGAAGCTAACATTCAGGGAAGTCAATTGACTTCTAGGTAACAATGAGTTTGCTGCAGTGTCAAGACTAGAATACAAGTTAGGATGGAAGCTGCAGAAAGGGTCCTACTATTGGTGTTTACCAGACCAAATAGAAGAAAAGATGGGAGGTTACTGGGAGTGGAAAGGAAAATATGTAGGATTAGGTATGGAAAATCTTGTACCAACTCTCTTCAAAGGAGCACAGCAGTTGCAATCCACTAAAGTTTCCCTACAGTACAAGCCTGATAAATCACTATTTGGGTAATAATTTTGAATGATCTCTTTTAAGGCCAAATTCCTGGAAAAAATACAGACACAGCTAATACTGAATGGCAGATAACATCTCATATGTAATTTCAGAGAACTCAGCCTCAATCACACTCTTACCTTTATCACCAGCATCTTATACATTTGATGGGCATACAACACTTGCTCTTACTTACTCCGCTCTTGGAACTATGTTTCTCCCTAGCCAGTCACCAATCTAAGGCAGAGTTTGTCATTATTCCTTCAACAAGTACTCACAGGAAACCTATTAGGGTTAAAAGTTCTGTACCAGGCACTAGGAATTTGTGCCTAGTACAGATGAAAAGTGTTTAACCAAACTCTATTTACTCTATCTAATCAGGGGAGACAGCGATTTATTCCAAAGAAAAAACAGATCAACATGAAGTAACTCCCCTCAACCCTTATGTGGCAAGGACAATTAAATAAAAGCTCATAAAGAACCTTTGCTTGCTTCAGGACCTTATCAGCTTGAGCCAGCTGATAGGGAAAGTGGGTCTTATGGCTGAACTCTTGAACCAGGAAAGGACCAGTCCAAAGTTTCTGTCAGGTGACATGACCTGCAAAAGCATTTTCATTCCTTGGCTTATCTTTATGACTGAAGAATGATTGCCTCTTATTTGCTCTAATGCTTAGAAAATGTTAAATTGCTAAAGGTGTCCCAAGAGAGTTTTCCTTCTGGGGAAAAAAGTAATCTCATAAATTTAAGGTTAAATAAAGAAAGAGTAGCTTAGGTTATCAAATTATGTTTTTGTCTTTCAGTTTGGAGAGAAGGTTTTTTGTTTTTTTTTGTTTGTTTGTTTGGTTGGTTGGTTGGTTAGTTGCTTTGGTCTAATGTTCAGTGGTTTGGGAGCCTTTGTAACAAGCAAAACAGCTGTTGAACAAAAACTAAACCCTTGCCTAACTTTTATACTCTAACCTGTTGTTGCTCCGTGGTGTTTGTAGTAGTCCAAGACAAGAAAGTATGACCTCATCAGTTATTCACTCACTGCTATTTACCAATTTAGTGAGTTTCATTGGAAATGGACAATTAAATATAATCAATTTGGGAGAGTTTTAAATTGTAAAACTGCATGAATATGTTTCTTTGTAAATGGAAAGGCTGCGTTGTACACGAAGTATTTTTCTAAAAGAATAATTCAATGTGCAAAGCCAAGTTTAAGCCTCCCTGTTTGTTAGGGGAAGCTAGGTTTGAGATCATCAAATAGGACTGTGACCAAACTGTATGAGTGTGCACTGGTGTAGCTTAACTACCTTACAAGTTAAATACTGGCACAGCTGAAGGCAGAGTCAATAATCATTTATTGTCTATGGCCATACCTCCCTGAATGTGCTCAATCTCATCAATAACTATTTATTGAATGACCAAGCAATGTGCATTGGCAAGTGTTCAAACCATTAGAGTAATACTCCTTTCTCAACTGATTTATTGTCAGAAACACTGAGTTAAATGGAGTACCCAGTCTACCTAAAACAATCAATAGACAAAAGCTGTTCAATCAAACACCAATGTCCAGAGCCCACTGGGAGAAGCACTGACTTATTCAAAATGGAGCATCAGAATACAGTAAAGTTACTTTTCAGAGATTAATTCTATTATAAAGAAAACAGAGTAAGAGAGATAGAAGGCTCAAACAAATATATAACAAAAAAATACATCTATCAGACAAAGTCAAGGCAACTTCTTTTTAATCTCAGAAATTATTTCGATTTAAGAAAACAAGACTAATATTCTCACGGTAAGAAAAACCAGGATTTGGAGCTGTATGCTGGGTTCTTCATTTTAGTTAACTTTCCCCTTGATGGCTGGTTTATTTCTTAGACCTTGACCCTGCAATTCACTGAAGTTCTTTATCTGAGATATAGAATGCCTTACCTAATATATTCCTTCTCTGTCCTTCTAAGAACATATTGTCCCTCTACAGGAAGTTCACCTGGAACTAAATAATACTGTCAACAAGTACCTAATATGGAAATTTTCCTTGGCTGCCTGAAGACCATATCATGAGACCAATCTCTTATCCTTTTGGAAGACTATAATGACCAGTCAGTCATTCTCTATAAGACCAGAAAATTGTATATCTGGTTGCAGTACTGGGTGGGGAAAGTCAGGACAGGAGAAAGCAGCTTTAGGACACTCGTTCCAAGGCCCCTGATGTGGAAGGAACAATCATCCAGTACACACAAATGATCATTGTAATCCCCAGTACAAGGACTTGGAGTGTGGGAAAGGAAGCTCAGCTTGGAATTTGAAAGCTAGAATTGCAAGGTAAGAGATCTGAGAGTTTCAAGTGGGGAGGGTTTCCAGCATTTCAGAGGAGGCTACTTTGTTTGTTTTTAGTCTAGACTGAGAGCGCAAAGGCTTAGGAAATATGCTTTAGGTTTGAAGACACCCTGGGGTTGTTTTGTTTCTCCACTTAGAGCCCTGGGTAATAATGCACATGCCAGTGCCTGCACTCAGAGCTGACTAACGGCTACCAATGTTGCTTCTCTTTCTCTCCACACCCAGTAGGTAATGACGGATGATTGCTACTAGCTTCTTAGAACCACTTTCACATCGCCCACACTACTGATGTCTTCAATATTTCAGATGTCTCAGTGTTTCTCAACTGAATTAGAGTAATATCTTCTAATTTATGTCCCTACTGCCAGTATCTGATCTGCACTCCATACTGCCTTCTAAAGAGCAAATTTGAACATAGGACTTCCCTTTTTAAAAAGCTTTAGTGGCATCTGATAGCCTTTACCATGAAATGCAGACTATCCTAGTACAGTTCCTGATAAGACCATTACCTTAGTTGGAATCCTGTCTTTGCTAGTTACCAACTTGGGAAAGTTTCTTAACCTGTTTGATCTTACATTCCCTCATTTACAAAATGAGATAACATTAGTCCCGCTTCATAGGTTTGTTGTTAAGATTCAGTGAGATACACCTTTAAAGGAGTTTAGTGCTGTATCTAGTTTTTAGTAACTTCTGGTTATTATTACTATTATTATTTTACCACCTTACTATTAATAGCTACAAAAGCCTTCCCACTAACTGGCCCCTTTTCCTTCCCCAGTTCTGTACCTTACTACTGGTTCATCAATAATCACAGCTTTTGTATATGAAGTGCCTACTTTTTGCCAGTCCCTTATGCCAAGGAATTTATATATATTTCTTAATCTTTAACAGCTCTGCAAATTAGTACTAGTACCTTCATTTTACAGATAAGAAAACTGAGAATCAAGAGTCAAACAACTTGGGCTGAACATGGTGGCTCATGCCTATAATTCCAGCACTTTGGGAGGCCAAGACTGGCAGATCACAAGGTCAGGAGTTCCAGACCAGCCCCGCCAACATGGTGAAACCTTATCTCTACTAAAAATACAAAAATTAGCTGGGCATGATGGCGGGCACCTGTAATCCCAGCTACTTGGAAGGCTGAGGCATGAGAATTGCTTGAACTTGGGAGGTGAAGGTTGCAGAGAGCCAAGATCGTGCCACTGCACTCCAGCCTGGGTAACAGAGCAACACTCCATCTCAAAAAAAAAAGAGTCAACTTGACCAAAGTAACCCAGTTAGTAAGGAATAGAGCTCATGGTTGAAATCAAAGAGGATCTTGCTCCAAATCTGTTTTTTATGACTACATTATGCTGCCTTTATCACACTTGATTTTCAAAAAATTGCCACAACAGTATTTCTGTTCCCACATGCTTTTTCAGGACACTGGCACTTCTGCATTAAGAGGTGAAATTTATGATCCCTCCTGAGCCTGAGCAGGATCTTATAACCATCTCAACTGAGTCCAACACAAGAGAGACTAGTGATTTCCAAGGCTTGGTCACAAAACGCAATATAGCTTCTGCCTGGTTCTCTCCTTTCAGACATACACCTTTGAAGGACTAAGCTGCCATGTCAGGAGTTCTGCTACCTGAAGCTGCCATGCTTGAGAGACCTTGTGAAAATATCATGCAAAATCAGAGATGCATGAAGAACTCCAGCTGCCTGGTCCTCCTTCATGCAGTCCCAGCAGACACTGCATGGAATAAAGGCGAGCTATCCCAGCCAAACTTCACAACTTGCAAATTCACAAGCTATGTAAATGATTGTGTTTATTTAAGCACCTAAATTTTAGGGTGACTTATTATGCAGTAATAGAAAACCAGAATATACACGGAAACCTCCAATACTAATCAATTTCATTTCTGCTGATGATATACCTTCCATGGTCTTCATATGTACAGCTGCCTCTGCCTACAAGTCATCATGAGCCCACAATATCCCAGCCAGTATACACATATCCTCATTTAAAGAGTTACTTTGCTTTCAAGAATCAATGTAGCTATTGCGGTTTCAATCATCTTTCTTCGAATTGACGAGTAGGTGGTTAAGGACCCAAGCTTCTAGTCAAAATGCCTAACTAAGGCTAATTATTTTTTGTTCACTCCTTCCAGGCTGTGGGCCTTAACCTCTATAGACCTCTATTTCCTCCTAAAGAGAGTAATAGTAAAACCTCCATCTTAGATGGATTGTAGAGATTAATTTATAACTCCTAGCAATGTCCCTGGTATTTAATATTCAGTGATATTCAATATGTGTTGCTTTCATTAGAGAACTATTATACTACACCACAAGTGTCTACTCTTCCATTTTCTCCTCTAAACTGTCAATCATTTGGGAACAATAACAGTAGATCTTCAATGCCTGGCACCTAGGATATGCCAAACACATTTTTTATTAAATAAGTAAATGAACAAAAAATAAACAAATGGTTGAATGGATTAATGTATGAATGAGTGAATGAATGAATGAAAGAGTAGGTGAGTGTAATCTGGCTTCCCTTTAACCTCTTATGCCCAGCCTACAGGCAAGGTTAGGTGACAGTGATCTCTGGTCCTGTGGAAAGCAGTCTTAGTGGCTTGCTGCATGCTTTTCTTCAGGTCAGGCCCAATTTTTCTCTTTTCCTAGTGGTGCAACAGTACTACAGACATTATTTCTGAGACTCCCTCATCCCCAAAGCTATGTAGAGAGCATCCTCACTTGGGCAAGTGAAATGTTTTTCTCCTGACAATCCAAACTAGATGGCAGGACTGTAAGAAGAGTCACTTCCATAATTTGACTTGGCCTTTAGCTACAGGTTTCCTTCCCACTTCTAGCCATTTTATAGCATGCCATCTAGGTGCCTGACCTTGCCAAGTAAAATCCAATTAATCTTTACTGTGTCATTCCTCTTTATGGCCTCCATGATATGGCAATGCCATATGGTGGCAATGCTATGGAAGGGACTCTGCTCTTAGCTGATAAGCAGGTTTGCATTGCACTAAGCAAATAATCTGCCTTCTGCCCCATATATACTTCCCTACTAATATCTGCTTAATGGAGAAATTGAGAGAAATTATTAAAGAGTAGCACAATATTAACTAATAAGAAAGATGAGAAGATTTTACATTTTTATTTCACAGAAGAATTTACATATATTTATATTTATACATAAAATTCTGATAAGAAAAGCTAACCCACTACAGATATGTGGGCTGAGTTGCAATAACTGTCACTGGAACTCAATGCTATTCCAGTACCTCAGTGTTATGCCTGTACATTTTGATTTCAATAGCCAGAAAACCCCAATGCGCCCATTAGTGTTTTGGTATGTCCCCTTGCCTCAGCATTCAAAAAATCTAAACTATTTTTTAAAGAATTAAAATACAGGGGGTTGGCTATCTACACACATAAATTGTTTTAAAAGCAAATGTAGAGTTTATCTTATTGCTGTTATTATTCTAGGCTCCATGCTTTTTATAACTTTAATCTTATAAATTTAATTATTCTACATTCTTTCTCAGAAGGAATTGTTTGAAATCTGCAGAATGCTGAGGTTTAGAAAGATTTCTGAGGTGTGGCATCACATCTTCTGATTGGGCAGCAGTCTCGAACGATGTGGGCCTTTGCTGCTGACTCACCAGAGGGCAGCAACTTAGAAGCTTGATGTCAGCATGCAGGAATGTCAGACACTTCTCTCTGGCAACCCCCAGCCATAGCCCAGAGTTAAGCAAAGCTTTTTGGGTTAGCCTCTGACCAACCTCCTGGCTGGACTTCTCAGTGCCCTGGCAACCAAGCCCCAGAAAAGAAAATCCAGATCTTGGCAGGGCAACACTAAACTATTCCAGCTATTCATCAGTGATGATAACAATATAATTGCCCAGTCATAGTTGGGATATGCGGGAAACTAGGTATGGTTTTCTGGGCAACCCTCCCCTCTATACACACACACACACACACACACACACACACACACACACACACACACACACACACACACACTTTTCTAGAAAGAAAACACCAGAATGCAGAAAGTAACCTGTTAACAGTCACTAGTAAGATTTCTAGATTCTGGATAGATTGTGTTTTGTTTTTATTCCTGGTTATTTTCCTACATTTCTGAAGCCTTGGATGACAGCCAGGACCATCTCTGAGGCCCATTCCACCTTAATAGTCTAATGTGTCATGAATTTAGCTAGCTGGGCACTTTCTGAGAGGACTGGCTTTCTAACGCTGATAAAGCAGGGCAGAGTTGCCAGCCATACCCTTGCTAGGCCCAGATCTATGAATACCTGTTTTTGCATGCTATCTAGTCTCACAACTCTCCTGCTCTCTGTACCATCCCCTCACTTAGCAGAAAAGAAAATCTTAGCTCTAAGATAATTAAAAGGTTCATTGTTTTAGGCTTTTAGGCAAGTATCTCATAAGAAGCAGCCCAAAGGAGAGACTAAGGGAGCAGAGAAAAAAGCCATATGAAAACAGAGGCAGAAATTGGAGTGATACAGCCACAAGCCACAAAACACCTGAAGCCACCAGAAGGTGGAATAGGCAAGGAACAGATTTCTCCCTAAGAGCCTCTGCTGAGAGCATGCACCTACCAGCATAGGCTCTTAGGGAGACTAAAATCAGAAGTCTTGATTTTAGACTTTCTGCCACCAAAACTTTCTGCCTTTAAAACAGCATTTCTGCTGTTTAAAAGCCATCAAGTTTGCGATAATTAGTTCTGGCAACCATAGAAAATTAACACAATTGCTAACACAAAATCATGAAGATAATGTGAAGAGCAAGCCATCTAGCAGGGAAATTCTGGTTTTAGCATACTAGATAATTTTTCAGTACTAAAACTGATGGTTTCAAAGGCAGGGAAAAAAATAGAAAGTGAGAGTGGCCTATAGTAAAAACAAGAGCAAATGTGCGATTCAAAGGAATGCCTGTCATTCAGATACATCTCACTGTTACCATGAGCCCAATATAGCCAAGTCTTCCCATTTTTATCAAAATTTTATCTTAAATTTCCTGCATTTTAAGTGTTGGGTTAAAAACCAAACAGGCAAACAGCACTCTGTGGTCACAACCACATGTGTCTGACAGCTGAATTGTGACCATAAGCCATTGGTTGCAGTCTCTGGAGCTAACTGACCCTTCCAACAGTATTGAAGGTATATGCCATAGACAGTTCATGATAGAACCAAGAACAGGGCCCTGTTGTCCTCCTTCAAAACCCAGTCGGCTAGCCCAAGCCACTTACATGCAAGCTCTTCCCATCCTTGGTGTAGTCAGAAATATTTTGTTAAAGCCTGAGATAATGTGTCAGCTTCTTTCTTCTAGGCCTCTCTCCTTAGTTTTTCTCTGGTAGTTTGATTTGCACTCTTGTACATGTAAAATCTGGAAGGGGTGTGTGTGTGTGTGTGTGTGTGTGTGTGTGTGTGTGTGTTGAAGAGGGTTAGGGATACCAGCTTTGCAATGAAATGTGTGATTACTTTAGAAGTAAAAATAAAAGAAAACAAATTACTCACCAGAGAGAGCTGAAAATCAAAAACCATTTTCCTGTTCTTGTTTTACCACAAACCATTAATAGATATTTTACTAAAGGGATTGATATTTAGGTCAGGTAGCAAGATATAAAACTGAGACATTACTTAAAATTGACATCACATCTATAATTTATTAAGTTATTGCTTCTGTGGCCATTTATCACATTTCTAGAGCTACCTATCTTTCAGTTTCAGACTGAGTACCTTATAAAAGTGTTATAAAGTAAAACAATTCAACTAGACTGACTTTTTCAGTCTGCCTATGAAGGTGGTTAAGAAGATTATTATGAGCATTGAAAGTAATACACAGATTTATAACTCTTAGTTGAGTCTGCAGTGAGGAGGGAAAGTTGTAATTAATATTTATAATGATCCTTGTGTTATGGAAATACCTACTCTGAAAAGAAGAAGTGTAGGCTGTTGAAGGGTGTCTCTGAAAGGCAGAGGAATTTTAAAGATTTTCAGAAATAGAGAAATAAATGTGTCTCCTTACTGGTGGATCATTATCCTCAAATTAAAGTTAAGAATACAAAGAATCCTAACAAGTTAATAAAAGGAAGGCAAGCAACTCAATTTTAAATTGGGCAGAATATTTGAACAGACATTTCATCACAGAAGACACGTGAATGATGAATAAGCACTTGAAAGATGTCCAACACCATTGGTCATTAGGGGAATGAAAGTCAAACCCACAGTGAGGTACAACTCCACACCCACTAGGCTCAAGACTGTCAAAAAGACAGGCAATAATAAGTGTAAGCAAAGATGGGGAGAAGTGGGACCTTCATACATTGTTGGTAGAAGTGTAAACCACTACAGCCACTTTGGAAAACAGTGTCTTAAAAAATCAAACATCAATTTTCCATACAACATTTTACTCCTAGGTGTCTACCCAAGAAAATAAAAAATGGCTTCCATAAAAACATAAATGTTTAAAACAGCATTATTCATAAGAGTCAAAAAGCAAAAACAGCTGAAATGTTCTTCAACTAATGAATGGAAAACAAAAGGTGGTATATACACACAATAGAATATTTTTCAGCCATAAACAAAAAGGAGTGAAGTACCATACTGATATTGGCAACAACACTTATAAACCTAAGAAGCATTGTCCTCAGAAAAAGAAGCTGGACACAGAACACCACCTTTTGAATGATTCAATATATATGAAACATCCAAAAATAGGCGAAGCTATTATGAAAACATGGAGGATTATGGTTGCCTAGGGCTGAAGATGGGAATGGGTATTAACTAAATGAGCATGAAGGATAACATTAGGATGATAAAAATGTGCTATAACTATTGTAGGAATGGTTACACTACTCATTAAATCTAAAAATCATTCAATTCGTGCACTTAAAATGGGTGAAATTATAGTATGTAAGTTGTACCTCAATAAAGTTGCTTTAAGAAATTAGAGAAATAATTAAAAGAATAAAATATACCCTATAAAACACTATCCCCTTTATCTCACAATCAATCTTTCAGCAAATGTGCCAATGATCCTTACTAAATATCTCTTACTTTTTATCCTTTTACATATTTCAAGAGCATAATACGCAGTTCAAACTATTAAATGTACAAAATAGAATGCAATGCAAACTTTTCTACCACTGTTCTCCCTCAGCCACCCAACACCCTTCACTAAAGGCTACCAGTGCTATCAGTTTCTTGTGTATCATTCTAGAGACATCTTATGCATTCACATTAACTTTACGAATACATACATGTGCATCTATCCATGCACATCTTTTGTCCACAACTTGTGGCATAGAATATGTTTTTGCACATTTTTTTTTACTTAATAATTAATACCATATCAGGATCTAAATGTGGCTCAAATATTTTTCCTCTTTACCACCCCACCACCTCAATATCTCTTGCCTGGACCATTGTATTTCATCTAATTTGAGATGCTATCAGTTATATAACACACTGTTATTTGGGGCCCTTAAGAGACAAAATAATGCTGCCAATTAAATTATGACACGCCATTGATTGTAAGATTCATTCCAATTTGAGAAAACAATGAAATGTTAAAAAAGTACATATATGTCCATCTAAAAACAATAAAATATGTAATTAGAACAGTCTTCTAAACTTGATATCAAACCCAGCTCTCCTTCAATTCACCATCTGGTATCTTGCCAAAGTAATTTTTCTAAGTTTTAGATGGAATCTTTTTACTCCTTTACTTAAAATTTTGTAGACTCCAATTGCTACAAGACGAAGTGCAAATAACTGAGTGTGGCGTACAAGACTCTTCCCATTTCCGGCCTCCTTTCTCTCTCCTACCCTATGCTCTACACTTGCCCAGCTATTGGCTATTCCTCAAAAATGGAGCATTCTTTCAAAACTGTGCTTTTGTACGTGTTGTTCCCTCTCCCTGGAATACACTTGACCCCCTTTCCTCCTGGCTAAATACCATTTGTTCTCCAAGACTCATCTCTGGGAAAACTGCCATGAACTTTCTCAGTTCAATTAAATGTCCTTTCTGTACTAACACCCTCATTGTGCTTAATTCCATCAAAAGCACTTCTTGCCTAGTATTAGGCTGCTTTGTTTCCTTGACTGTCTTCACTACTCCTACTTTTCTTGCATTACAAAAGATTGCCACAGTGCCCGGAACACGTTAAGCATTTAGTAAGCATTTATTGGACGAATGTGTACTTTGGCCCCTGGATGTAATCAACACATCTGCAGTAATGGAGGTGTGGTCAGCACAGTGTAGGGGCAAGTACAAGGGATCTGAAGTCAGAAAATGCCAGTTCTGAGCTCTGACATTTCTAATACACTGATCTTAGTTTGGTCTGATAATGTTTCTAAGATTTACTTTCCTCATCTAAGAATATAAACCTTAAAGGGTTGCTGAAGGGACTCAATGAGGAAAGTTCCTGAAGTAACTGATACAGAGTTGGTGTTCCAAACAGTACATCTTTTGTTAGAGTGACTGGAACATCCTATGCTATAGAATGCATTTGATGTACCCTGAAAGCAAACATGACACTGACACGTGGTTACAAGTGGACTTTGTTTTTCATTTTTTATTTTATTTGTGTAAAGGTAATACATATTGTGTTTCAGAAAGCAAGGTGATTAAAAAAAAAAAACCACCCAGTTCTTACCCATGGCATTTCCCATAACCCCTATAAGTAATAGTTTCTTTTAGATCTTTCTTGTGTTTTCTTTTTAAAATAAATGCTAACACATATAAAGATATATTATTTTCCCCTCTTTTTTACTATACATATATATGTGTGTATATATGCATATACATATATACATACATATACACATATATACATATATATATACACAGAGAGAGAGAGAGACAGAGACAGAGAGAGAGAAAGATATTCTTTTTTTTTTTTTTTTTTTTTTTTTTTTGAGACGGAGTTTCGCTCTTGTTACCCAGGCTGGAGTGCAATGGCACGATCTCGGCTCACCGCAACCTCCGCCTCCTGGGTTCAGGCAATTCTCCTGTCTCAGCCTCCTGAGTCGCCGGGATTACAGGCACGCGCCACCATGCCCAGCTAATGTTTTGTATTTTTAGTAGAGACGGGGTTTCACCATGTTGACCAGGATGGTCTCGATCTCTTGACCTCGTGATCCACCCACCTCGGCCTCCCAAAGTGCTGGGATTACAGGCTTGAGCCACCGCGCCCGGCCGAGAGAAAGATATTCTATATACATTGTCTACATTCTGTTCTGAATGCTATTTTTTTTCACTAAATATCTAAATGGACTTTATGAACCTCTAAATTTGCCCAGAGTGATTCTGATCAAGAAGACAAGTATGTGGAAAGAGGGATTTTATTTATTGCTTCACATCACAACTCTGAACTATAAGCAAGAAGTAAAAGCTTTGACTCATAGCCTCAAGTCTTTCTAAAAGGAACCACAAAGAAACTGCATGACTAGAACAGTGAAAGACTAGGTTTGCCTTTTATATCAGGCCCGGGTCAAAGAAATTGCAACTGGGCTGAAAGGGCTGTGAAGATATTATCTCAGTACACTGCCTTGAGATTAGAGGAATGCAGCAGAAAGCACAAACATGTAGACAAGTAAGTCTTTAGCACTACCTGCTACCTGCTTTTTATCACATGAATGTCATGTTTCCCAGTAAGCCTTCACCTTTAAAGGACAATATTATTCTTAGAATTGTAAACAAGTTCCATTTTAGGGTTGTGTTTCCGGTACAGTATACGATTTGCACTTTTTAAAGCTATGTCTTAATGGAAAGCAAGAGCTAGTGGTATAAGAAGGTGACTTGGGCTTTGTAAGTAGTTATTATTCTTTCAATTTTGTTAATCACAGCAAATGATAAAGTTATAAGCCCAAAAGTTTGGCAAAATGTAGATATTAGAATAACAGATCTTCATTTCATTGACAACTTTATGGCCCAAGTTGCTCGTATCATCCCTCCCTTTTTCTGATTTTTTTACTGACCTAAGTCACTGACCAGAGTTCTTAAACTCCCATATGAATGGCCCTAGTTTAATCACTGTGCTACTCATTCCCAAATTCCTGACTGCCACTTCCTTTACTGAAGTTCTCCACTTGAGTAGGGAAACAGACTAGTTAGGGGAAATCCAGTAGGTCCATCAGCACAGGCAGCAAGTTCACCACCTCATGCTATAAATTACCATCACCCTGACCCCATTTGTTGCATGCACACACAGCAGAAAATTTACCAGAAAGATTAATAATGGGCTGGTGAAGAGGACAGAAGAAACTCCCTGATGGTCTTAGGTAGGAATGGAAGACAGGACTGCATTTTAATCACATAAGGCCAGAGAAGTGGAAGCCTGAGCTGCTTTTCTGCACTGTGTAGGCCATAGCACTGCAAATCCAGCATGCAAAGAAAAATAAGGGTAGGGATCCATGGGAAACAGCAAGCAAAGGCACAGAATCCAGCAAGGTGATGCCTGAGTCTGATAGACTGATGAGGAAGCTGGAGAAGGCCAGGTAGAGGAGGGCAGAGGGAACAAGACACGCTGAGGCATTAAATCTCTAAGTCTTGAAATAACATAGAGCATTTTAATAACTCTTCACAGTTCAGTGTGATTGGACATGAAATGCCAGTGGGACAGGGCCAGGATCATGGTGAAAATTGGAGAGGTGACTAGAGAAAAATAACAAAGGACCTTGAGAGGTCATCTTGGATTTTAACCAGAAGGCACTACTGAGAGCCACTGCAGGATTTTAAGTACAGAACAATAAGATCAGCTTTAAGTTGCAAAAAGGTCACTCTCATACCTGCGTAGATCATGGATTTGAGCAGTGTGTCCACAGCACTTTCCATATTATAGTGCATTAGGCAACTGTCTGTCTCCACACCAAGCTGTAACCTCAATGAGGGGAGGGAGCATGTGTTTCTCATTATTATATCTCTGGTACCTAGAACAATGCCAAGTACATAGTCTTGAATGAATGAATGGTATTCAATCTCATTCATCTTTTTGTCTCTAATGCTCATGCAGTCCTTAGTGCAGTGTAGGTAATAGATAAAGGTATGCTGAATAAATGAATAAATGCTAACTTCTGCCTCACTCTCCAGTCTCATCTGTCAACATTTCCCAAGATTTGTCCTATAAAAATAAAATTGTATAGTTTTCCCAGATGTACTGTATTGCTTGCCTTTCATATGCTATTCCCTCTGATTAGAATTCCCTACCCCCATCTCCTATCTTGTGAATTTCAATTGTGTCTCAATACTCAGCTTAGATTTGACGCATGGGGAGAAGCTTTTTGTAATACCAATACCTCCTACCTTCATGCTGACCCACAAAAGGTTCCCCTTCATCTCTCGTGCCTGTGTCTGCCTGTGTACTTTCCCATTTATGTGGTTTTTATTGCATTCATCATTTTGCATTATAATTTATTTGTGTATCACTCTAGATTTTGAACTTCTAGAGGGCAAGGACTGTCCCATTTTGCTTCCTCAACAGTTCTCAGCCTAAGATTCAATCATGAATAAGATTCAAATAATGTCTTTGTGAAATTTAATTGTCTATTTCTTGAAGTTAACTATATTCTATCATCTCTGAATTTGAATCATGGTTTACTCTTGAATATATAAAGCATCTCAGGTTGCCGCTAGCATGAACCCTGAGAGCTGGCAAATATTTCTGTGGTTCACAAAATCTATTGCCTTTGTGATTTCCTGTCTGTTCTCTCAACTTTTGTGTCTGAGTCTCATAAAATAGCCCATTCATCTTTTGTTTTATTTGCCCTTCAGAGCCTGTCTTTATCCTATCTTGTAAGAAGCTTACAGGGGTCAGAACTGTACATAGTATTCTAGGGACAAACACAAACTTCCTATCATTGTACAAATGAAAAGTAATGTGTTTTTACTCATTTTCAAAATTTTTCCAGTGACAATCATGACTTTGTTGGCTTTTGAAATAGAAACAATAGTTTGAATCAGAATCTTTGCAATGACTGCTCAGTCTTCTTTTCATAAACAACAGCTCAATGACCAGTGCAGAGGTCTCTTTTCCCTTAAGCATCTCTTTTCCTTAGTGATCCACTATTTGCAACAGTTTCTTCCAACCCTGGTTACCAGGATCCTGTCCAACATGATATGGTATGCAACTCACTCTGTCCAATTAAAATGTATGAAAAAACTAGAAACTGATCTCTTTCAGTTTTTTCTAAAATTAGTCATTTTACATTTTGCATCTAATTTCCACCCTCAAGGTAAAATAATTATCATCAGCATGTACAGACTGCTAGATTTGTGACACACTGTTTTAAGTAATTTATATTATATAAATGACACAGTCATTTTAATCCTCACAAAATCCCTCTGACTTCCACATTATTTTATCCATATTTTACAAATGAATAAACTGAGGCACAGAGCAGTTGAGTAATTTACCATAAGTCACAAAACTAGTATGCGGCAGAATGGAGATATTTAACCCATGTAGCCTGACTCTCTATCTAAAACTGGAATTTGGTGGAGACAGAAGGAAAGAGGAAAGACTGAGTTTTATCAGCTTTTCCAATATCAGTGTCACTTAGAGTGGGTATTTAGACTTGCTGAGCCTCAATTTTGATATCTGTAGTGTAAAGATAGAACTGGATGCCTCACAGTTTGTTGGCTGTAGTAAATATAACCACACATGTAAAGTATCTGGCTAACTAAAAGTGCATAAGAAATGTTGCTTCTTTCCTCTCCCAGTTAGTCCTCTATTTTTAGGTCATGACAACCACTTTAAAGCCATTATTGAAAACCATAAATTTTCCCTTCCCAGTCCTGTCCTGTACCAGCTGCATGAACTGAAGCTCCTGTTTCCTTTCTTGTAATCTGGCAGTCATAAAACCCATTATGAAGATTAAATGAGATCATGTTTGAAAGGCAATTAGCACAGTGCCTGGCATATGGTAAATGCTCAATAAATGGAAGCAACTATAGCAGTAGTGATGATAAGGAAGAGGACAGGATTAAGAAGGATTATGTTGATAATGTTTTCAGCCTGACTCTCCCTTCTAACCTAAAAAAACTACCGTCTGCCCTCTAGAGCTATAAGAAATGGAAACGCTGCTCACAGATAACTTTCTTCAGGGAGGGAAATGACTTGAATCCTCAGAGACTAACTCTCTAGGACAACAGTTTTAACCTTCCAGCACATAAAATAATATGTGGCATTTAATAAGATGTCAAATAGAAGGGAACCATTCAGAAATTCTGGCCAATAGAAAAGTTCTATGGCCCAGAGACCCAGACATTTAGAGTTTGAATCAGCTCCTGGTGATTTTGAGTTGGTAGCTCTGGGACCACGCTAAAAACACTGCCCTAGGATTAAATCAGTGCATTTATTTCTTTAAACCAACATCATTCTTAAGAATCTAAATGGGATTTTCAGTGAGATTTAAGACTAACTTTTGTTTTAAGGGGATTATTTATTAGGAAACATTTATCATCACTCACAAACTCAAAGCATTTGTGCAAATATAACATAGTTTAATTATTGAGAATAAAATCAATAACAAAACAGACACTCCCTTGGCAAATGCGCATGTGTGTGTGTGTGTGTGTGTGTGTGTGTGTGTGTATTCACATGAGAGCCTTAAAAGAACTTTTAGTCTATTTTTATTATCTCATAAAATCTGGTCTTGGATTTTATTCCCTGCTAGACTCTACATAGTCACATCAAATATATACCTATTGTTATAAAAAGGATAATGGGTTGACGTTTTCCGTAATCCAAAACAGGCTAACAACATTTCATTTAAACTACATTTCTCACACATTCATCAGAAATGTTTTAATATACTTCAAAAAGTTCACCCAATGAGCATCTGCAATATTAGTTTAAAAAATTATTCATGGAGGGTGCCACTTCAAAGATTAAGAAGTTGAGGAAGGAGAGTTTACATTTTCAGAGGCCACAAAGAAAGTCAGCATTATAATTTAATTGTCATCAAACTGATTCTGTGCCCAAATACCTGGAACACATTTGCCATCAACTAAAATTAGTCAATTTTTTGTTTGCATTAGAAAAGTAGATTTGAATAAATAAAATTTTCATATTTCATTTGTGGCTACTACTATAGTTTCATGATATTATTAAGAAATCAAATCTGAGGCCAGGAGTGGTAGTTCACGCCTGTAATCCCCGCCTTTTAGGAGACTGAGGCAGATGGATCACCTGAGGTCAGGAGTTGGAGATCAGCCTGGCCAACACAGCGAAACTCCATCTCAAAAAAAAAGCACACACACACACAAAATTTAGCCAGATGTGGTGGCCCGCACCTGTAGTGCCACCTACTTGGGAGGAAGAGGCTGCAGTGAGCCAAGATCACGTCACTGCACTCCAGCCTGGGCAACAGAGTGAGACTCTGTCTCAAAAAAAGAAGGAGAGAGAAAGAAATTAAATCTGAAATCCTTCAAGAGACAATTTAAGCTCACAACCCAGTGAGGCAAATAACTTCTTCTTTACTGATCTTAAATAAAGACTTTTGATATTTGAGACACTTGATAATTTTTAGATATCTCTAGCCAAGCCACGAGTAAACTAAAAACTAAAGGAAACTGATGGGTATTTTGTAATATAAAACAAATAACTTCACTTTCAGATACTGAATATCTAAGCTTTTATGAAGTTTTTCTAACATTTGTTATGTAAAGAATTGTATCAGGTGAATATCACCAACATGAGATTTTTTTCTCTTCAATATTACGTTGATCAAATACTTTTAAGATTTCTTTCAATGGTTGGAAGTAACATGTCAGAATTTAGTCATTTATAAATGTTTAAAATTAATCATTGGCTCAATCTAATACCAAATTTCAAGGGAAAAAAGTAAGACGTTTAAGCAGGGCAGAGTAACTCACGCCTGTAACTCCAGCACTTTGGGAGGCTGAGGTGGGAAGATTTCTTGAGCCCAGGGGTTTGAGACCAACCTGAGAAACATGCAGAAAACTTGTCTCTGCAAAATACAGAAAATAGAATAATTAGCCAGGCATGGTTGCATGTGCCTATAGTCGCAGGTACTTGGGAGGCAGAGGTGAGAAGATCACTTGAATCCGGGTATGTCAAGGCTGCAGTGAGCCAGGATTGAGCCACTGCACTTCAGCCTGGGTGACAGAGCAAGACCATATCAAAAAAAAAAAAAAAAAAAAAAAAAAAAAAAAAAAGATGAAAAGAAAAAGAAATATGTACCATAAAATACATTCAAAGCACTCAGAAAGCAGGGAGACTATTTCTGGCTAAAAAGAATAAAAAGAAGCTTTGTGGAGGAGTGGCATTTGAGCTGTCATTTAATGAATTAAGAGACCCAACACATGCAGTAATGGAATACAATGTATTTTAGGTGGGGAAACTAGCATGGGCAAAGGCAGAAAGGTGGGAATGCATAGTCCTTCATGGGGAGAAGAGGGCAATTTAGTACAGCTGGATTGTCAGGTCCATGGAGAAGTAAGAAGCAAGGCTGGAGAGGTTAGTTCAGGTTAGATTTTAGAGAATCACGAATGCTAGGCTAAGCAGTTGGGACTTTATTGAATACCAGGGGGATACTGAAGGGTTGGATCATAATTGTGTACAGGAGTCACAGAGAGTCTAGGCTACTACACTAGTCTAAAAAGAGATGAGATTCTGAACAAAATTTGAGCAAACCTGCCAGTGTGTTGTGTATGTTAAATGAGGAAAAGAGAAGAATTTAAGATGACTCAGGATTAGACTCTGAATCTAAACGTTGGATAATGCCTTTGATGTCATCTAGTCTTGTTCTCTGACTCTTTAGATGAGAAATCTGAGGCTAAGTGAGGTCAAGTGATTTACCGAGAAAGCAAGTAGGGAAGTCAGGATTAGAATCAACATCTGATTCTCACCTGAGGGCACAATAGAAACACTAATAGAAATAGGAAGAACAGATTTGGAAGAAAAGATGAGGAATAGGTTTTGAATTATTTGAATTTGAGTTGCCTCTACAACAGTGTGTCCAATCTTTTGGCTTCCGTGGGCTACATGGGCCCCAGGTTGGACAACTTTGCTCTACAACATCCAAGCAGAGGCATGTAGGGCAATTAGCTAGGCAAATCTCTTATTAACCTCTGTAGGCCCACCTTGACTTCTTCAGGAATTCCATTTCTTCATGTTGCCCTCTGTTGTATTTTTAGCTCTTTTTAAAATTTTCTTTTAAGTAGTAAAGGTGTTTATATCACTCTCTTGTTAATAACAGAAAACCATAAAACCAAACCTTGCTGTCACTCTCACTGATTGATTGATGCATTTATTTATGGAACACATCTTTATTAAACGGCTCCTGTATATCCAATACTGTTCTAAGTACTAAGGATAAAGCAAATCAGCCATGGTTCCTGACATCATAAAACTTAAATTCAAAAACAAATTTTGAGTAAGAAATTTACAAGACTGTTGACAGAAAGGATGCTTGAGCCGGGCGGTGGCTCACGCCTATAATCCCAACACTTTGGGAGGCTGAGAGGGGCGGGTCGCAAGGTCAGGAGTTCAAGATCAGCCTGGCTCTACATGGTGAAACCCCGTCTTTACTAAAAATACAAAAATTGGCTGGTGTGGTGACAGGCGCCTATAGTCCCAGCTACTTGGGAGGCTGAGGCAGGAGAATCGCTTGAACCCAGGAGGAGGAGGTTGCAATGAGCCGAGATTTCACCACTGCACTCCAGCCTGAGCAACAGAGCGAGACTCTGNAAAAAAAAAAAAAAAAAAAAAAAAAAAAAAAAAAAAAAAAAAAAAAAAAAAAAAAAAAAAAAAAAAAAAAAAAAAAAAAAAAAAAAAAAGAAGTTTAGTAAGTTTTTGTGGTTCCAAATATAAAACAAGTAACTTCACTTGGAGATAATAAATATCTAACCTATGAAATTTTTCTAATACTTTTCTAACATTTGTTATATAAAGAATTATATCAGATAAATATCATCAATTCAAGATTTTCTCTTCAACATTAGTTTGATCAAGTATTGACTGAAATTTGTTCCAAAGACTATTCTGGGTCTTATTACATATTTAATGTGTTAGTCCTACAGCTGAATTTTTAACTATTATCTTTTGAAATTAGAGAATAAGTGATCTACTTCATCTTGTTGCTTATCCTATGCCTTTTAAAGGAAGACTTATTCGGCTAGAAAAATGTCAGGGGGTGTTTTGAAAAACTAATGGACCATCATAAATTAGAATCATGTGATATTTTTGCTCAGATGACAATGTGAAAAACAAATGCCAAGTCTTTGCGTTTCTCTTTGGCTGGACAACCAGGTGTGTGGTATGCTGCTGATGCTGATCCATCCAGACACTCAAGTTCAGACAAAGGCAATCCAAAGTTTCCAGTCACTTCTGTTTATTTTAGCAAAGGGACTCATGTGAACTCCACCCAGGCCTGGGAGTCTGCTTACCCAGGGATAATTTTTACTAGGTACATACAGTGGTGTTTCAAAGTTCACAAGGATGACTTTATAGGGTTGGATAATTTTCTTTCATAGTGCCTGACCTAACCTCTTGAAGCCTCCTAGAAGGCAATATCCCTGTAACTTATGTCTACTTAAAGTAGCTGTTGAAAGGACAGTAATTCTCTACTTTCGTGTATTTAAATTAACATACCACTCTTACTCATTGATAGAGATATTCAAAAACCATGTTTTGCACTTAACCACTGTTTGGAATGAACTGAATCACTCAGCACTAACATTGCTGATTCAGTTCACTCCCAACTGTGGTTAAGTGTACTAACTGAATCACACGGTGACCAGAGAACACATGTAAAGTTTATAGCACAAAGTATATAGAATGCTGGTTCTTAGCCTAGGGCCTGTGGACCTACTTACCTTCTGTGAAAATTCTGTGTGTGTGTGTGTGTGTGTGTGTGTGTGTGTGTGGCACATATGTGCACATTTGTGTATGTGTGCAACTGTGTATTCTCCTGAGTAGAAGAACCATGGTTATCCAGAAATTCTCAATGGGGCACATGATTTCAAAAATGTAAATATCACTGACCTGGATACAATAATAAATGATTACTTGTCCTTGCTTTAATATCAAATATAATAAAACTTTTCAACATTTGCTTCCTATGACCTTTCATAATCCCAGCAATCAAAGCCTGATTGTTCCTTAAGCCCTTCTCTTTTCCTAAGGGTTGCCTGGAGCTTCACCCCCATATGTATTGTTTGGGATGCCAGGCACTTGAGAGGGCTCTTTTCCTAGGTCAGCTCCAAGGGGAAAGAAAGCACACCAGATGATTTTAGAAGTTACAGCATGACATTTAGATAACTTCATATATTAACAGATATTTTCCTTTCTTTTAGTTCTTTAGATTGTGGCAAGAAAATAGTCTGAATCAGTGGAAGGATTATTTTGTCACTTCTGTAACACTCTCTAGTGTCTCCTTTCAAAAGAGACAGCAAGCCTCAAGCTCAGATTCTTTATAGGAAACTACATCTGGCAAATATTTAATAACATTACTTCACTCACAGCATTTTTTAATGACAATCTTCTATTTAAGGCAAAAGATGCTGCTTTTCAATTTATGTTTAGTGAAAAGGTTTATCTTCAAAAGAAATGGATTTAATTTTTTAAAGGAGAGACAACTTAAGGAAAAGTATTTCTATTAGTACAGATGATACAAGAATTTGACAAAATCAAAGGGTATGCAAATGACAGAAATTTGGAAAACACAATTTCTAATCAAGTCATGCTTTTATTTTCAAAGATTGACAGTCTATTCAATTTATTTAGGACAAATATTATAATCAGCAATTTCCACTAAGCATTTCTGAAAAATTGTTCTCACTCCTAAGTAGGTATCGAACAATGAGAACACAGGGACACAGGGAAGGGAACATTATACACTGGGGCCTGTCATAGGGTGGGGGCCAGGGGAGGAATAGCAGGGGGTAGGGGTTAGGAGAGGGATAGCATTTGAAGAAATGCTTAATGTAGATGTTGGGTAATGGATGCAGCAAACCACCATGGCGTGTGTATATCTACATAACAAATCTGCATATTCTGTACATGTATCCCAGAACTTAGAGTATAATAAAAAATAAAAATTAATAAAATAAATGTTTTAAAAAAATAAGAAAAATAAGCATAAACTGAGAGATGCATTTAGCATTGATCAGTTAGGATGCTTTCAGATACTTGTAATAGAAAACACAACTAAAAGCATCTTTAAAAACTAAGGATTATTTCCTGATGGTTCCAGAGTAGATTCAGTCAATGGTTCAATATCATTAGGGATCCAGGTTCTTGCTATAGTGTCCTCTGCCACCAATAGCATGTAGTTGTGTCCTCAGACTTGTCCCCTCATGGTCTCAAGATAGCTTCCATAGCACCAACTCTTCACCCAACAGTGACCAGGGCCAAGAAAGGATAAACCACATTTTGCTCTTTTTAAAAAGGCAAGAAAACTTGCCCTGAAGTTTCCCATATTTGCCCTCCCATTTCATAAACAAGGTTGCACCTCTTCCCCATAGCGAAACCAAACATTTCCAAGAGAAAAAGGGAATTACCAGAATTGCCTTAGCCTAATCCTGATTCACCTACAGGGCTAAGGAGGTGCTAATAAAGATCATGAGACTAGTAATTGACCAATAAAGGGGTTATCTTGGCAAGGAGAATGAAAAAAACAGCTGTTGGGTAGGCAATTCCCATGGCTTGCCATAGTGTGAATTAACATAGGTTGCAACAATTCTCGGGGGCACAGAGAGGCTGATAATTAATATGGGGAAAAAATATCATTTCAGAATCACAAATAAGTAATACAAATCTGGGCCATGTTGATAAAAATACATACAGTAGATATAGTTTGGAAACTAAACTTTTTAAAGTTTCCAGATAAAATATGATCTCAAAATAAATAAATAAATAAATGGATATATAAATAAATAATCTCTGGGACTCAGAAAATATTGATTGGCTGAAAATCCTTCTCCCCTATCCCACCTGCCTCAGACCATGTAAACAGGAGAAGGATACGATAGGGCTAACCAGGGCAATAAAAATATGGGTTGCTGTTATTTTTAAGAATTTCACATTTTCTAAAAGATTCAGAGAAGTCATGGGGAAAAAAATAAGAATATTATTGAACTCTAATAGACATTTTCACTTTTTAACTTTTAACTTACATGTCAGATAAGTGGAGGGGCATCTTCATCTCACCCATGCTTGCAACATGTACACGTTTTAATCTGGCCCTGGCAGGTAAATTTCTCTCCAAAAAAACTGAGATTAGATACAAACCTCCAACTCACCTTTCTCAACTTACGTGTGTCTTAAATACTTTTAGTTGTGCTTACTTTTTAAGCATAATTCTTGGCTTTATTCCCTACTCCAGAAGAAATAGAATAAAATAAATGGCTGAGTAGGATATGAACTGAGACATGGGAAGACAAGAAGGGCCATTCAACAAATACTGATCAAGCACCTTAGGGGTATCAAGTTCTTTGCAACTGTTCTGATTTTCATCTCAATAATAACTCTGCCACATGGAGATTTTTTATTCCAATTTTAAATATGTAGACTTAGGGACAGAGTAGGAGAGTGATTCAATAAAGTTTGTGAAGCTAGTAAATAGAATGAAGATTTAAATTCTAGAAGTTGAAATCTTCTGACCCTCAAGGCTCATCTTTTTTTATTGAACTATCCTGGCTCCTGAGGGTTTGGGTAGCCAAATACTGAAGGACAAACTCAAGAGGCTGTGAAACTGAATCAAAGAAATGGGCTACGAGATCAAAGAAATAGAAAAACAAGTCAAAACCTAATCTAGACGACAAATAGACATTTAGAACAGGAGACCAGGACTCTTGTCTAGACATGGTCAGAGAAAGGAGGGAGGTCAAGAATAAATAGTGACTCCAAGATACCCTGAGATATAAAGGGAGGGACCTTTTATATGTTTCTTGGTGTGGGGCCAGAACAAGATGTAGGTGTGGCTAAGTCCCTGGGATAAACAGGCACACCTGAGGAATAAGGAATGCACTTGACAGGGTGGGGTTGGGAAAAGCATACCTTGAGGGTAAGCTTGCTTTTTCCCAGTTAGGTGAGATTTCATTTACCTCATACAAATTAATCTGTGGGCAAACTAGTTACCTAACTTTTAATTAATTGATAAACTTTTTTCTCCTTGTCGTTACCCAAGTATTTCCATATTTTATACATGGAAATGTATAAAGAATTTCTTTATAGATAGAAGTTCTTTTTGCCATACATTTTAGTAACCACAATTTATTGGGGGTTATCAAAGCTATAATAGTGTTACCATATTTGAGTTCTCCGTGGAAAAATGTTCACTCTACTAACATTTATTCCGTTCTCATACCAAAACACTGTGCTGGTGTTGCCTGAGTTGACATCTGGGTGTTAGTGTTATTTTAGATATCTGTCACTTATGGAGATTAAGTATCATATTACAGTTGCTGGACCAGATGATTACACAGTTTCAGCTGTATGACTCAGCTTGTGGAAAAGAACACAATTTCTTTAGTGTATCAGTTTTAACCAGCCAGTCTTCATAATGAATGCCCTGTTCATTTTTCACTAGCCCTACTCATTCCTACAGTGCTACCAAGAAGACATGGCAAATGTCTGTATTTATCCTAAGCCTAAAGGTAAACAATGTTTGTGCTGAGACATATTTTTAATCTGGGATTACCAAGAACCTATTTTAGTTTCAACCCAAAGTTGGATATACCCCACAAAACAAGTTGAGAGGTCAAATCATGCAACAGAACTCCCAGAGACAAAAAACAATATCACACCCCTCCCCACCCACTTTCTCTGAAAGTACAAAAAATGTAGACTACCCACAAGCTGTTAGACAAAGACTGAAAGGTTCTTTGATCAGGCCAATCCTTCTGCTCCGTGGGAAGTATACAAACTCTTGTTAAATATAATTTACTACATAGCCAATTTCTCAAAAGAAATTCAACTTATTTTTAAATAAACTTTTCTGTATTTATACATAATATGAAATTAACCAGAAAAATTTAATGGTGGTAGATTATATTGCTTTTTTTACAAAGGTAATGTAAAAGTTGTCTGCTTGACCTAGGAACAGCCCTATTGTGAAATGGCCCAAAAGTTCTAAGCCTAGAGTCAAAAAGAGACTTGGGTTCAAATCTTGGCTAAATTATTTGACTACATTACCTTGGGCGTGTTATATAACTTGATTAAATGTCTTCATTTAAAACATAGGAACAATAAGTTTTACTTTAACAATTGTTGGTTTGAATCCAATGAGATGGTGCAAATAAGTACTTATAACAATGCATGACTCTCATGGAACTATTAAGAAACGGTAACATAAATTTAAAAAGCAAATAATTCAATCAATGGTCAGAAAAAGATGTAAAGTGATTAATTATTGAGGGAAAGCTGAAGTTTTGAAATTCCATGTAAAACACAGAGCAACGACCACCCAAACACCAGTGTCCTCCATATCTAGATCTACAGCCTTGACCTCTATTCTAAGCTTTAGACTCTAATATCCAACAAAATCCACAGGACCAGTCCATCTCAACACGTCCAAAACTGAACTCAGCGTCTTACTTACCCTTCGAAAACTTCATTGAGTCACAAAATTCAGAAACCTGGATACCATCCTAAAATCTTTTCTCTTTGCTTCACCACAAACATCTAAATCAAGGCCAATGAAACTGTGGTTCTTGAACCTGGCAGAGCTTCAGCATCACCTAGGGTGCTTTATAAAAATACCGAGTTGTACTTCAGAGATTCTGATTCAGAAGGTTCAAGGTATGCCACAAGAATTTTCATTCAGAAATAAAGAAACAAGACCTCCACAAAAATTGGCTACTCATTGAGATTTGGGAGCCACTGTTACAGTACACCTTCTTGCCATATCTCAAATCTGTACCTTCCTTCCTGTCCCAGCAGCAGCATTCTTACCTCTAAGTCTCCTGTCTCTCTTGAATGAAATCATTCCAGAAGTGGGCACTGCATCCCCTTCACTCCATCCCATTAATTCATCCTTCCCAGTGCTTCCAGATCCATTTATCTAAACTCAGGCTTCAGAGAAAAATACATCTGAATTCAAATCCCTGCTTTGCTAATTACCAGGTCTAAAATTTTGAGTAAGTTAGTTCATCTGTGTATGATGCAATTTTCTCATGAGAAAATGGGAATCTATTAAATGTGATTTAGATGAGATAATATATGTATGGTTCTTAGTACAGGGCCTGGCATACAAGAAGCTATTACTATTATTATGATTATTGTTTTTGTTATTATGACACAAATATAATCATGTAATTCATGCTACGTGTTCTCTTCCTGCTACTAGTCTTCTTTTCAGTAAGAAAATCCCAGGGTTAGGCCTTCTGGATTCCAATTGGTTTTCTCAAGCCTGGACCTCTAATGATCACTGATATCCTGACTCTACATGAAGTTAGTAAACACAATCCTGTACATGTTTTCTATAGTGTACAATTTGCCACAGGTATAAAATCTACATAATTATATGCTCCTCCTTAAAAATAAAGTTCTGATTAATTCCTAGCCAATTCTTAAAGCTTAAGCTCCGATAGCAGTACGGTCCTGGCTGGGAATTAGTCAGAACATCAAAACCATGATACGTTTATCTATTCCTTCATGCAACAAATTTTGTAGTGCAGTGGCATTCAGATATAACGTACTCAGTTCCAAGTCTGGCTCTGTAGCTTTCCACGTGTGTGATCTTGGGCAAGTTATTTGATGTTACTGGGCCTCGATATCATGATCAATAAAAGGAGGAAATAACATTTTCTGATGAAATTGATGTGAATCGTGAGCCCCTAGCACATTGGGTGCCTTGGACACAAGAAATCACAACACAGTTATGTTGCTACTGTTATACAAAGAGCAATAATGAGGGTGATGACAATGTCATAACATACCATTGCTTTCAAGACCTGCTGTAACTAGCAGACCAGCAGAAAGAGAAAAGTACAACCAGAACAACAGGCCCAAAACTTATAAAAATCAACTCTGCAGTAAGGCTGGCCTGTAAGGAAAATGATTGATTATGTGAATTAAAATGTTCAGGGAAACAAGTAAACTGGAGACCAGTTTAAAGAGATGTTATTTTCTAGGTATAGGTGGATCTGGAGGATGAGACCGACAAGAGGTCAATGCCTTTATCAGGGGGTGAAACTTTTGGATTTCAGAAAGGTACACAGTGGTTGAAGCAAGACCCCAGCCACAGGCTGGGGGTATGTGGAAGAAAAGAGAAGAGAGAGCAAAATATATCTCCTGGGAAAATACGTTTGTAGGACACAACAACAACAACAGCAAAAATAATGATATGATAACTAACTTTCACTGAGTGTCCATTATGGATTCGGTGCCATGTTCTTCCTTTTACGTTTTCTCTATTTTTCACAACAACACTATATAAGATTGGGTGCCATATAGGGAAACTGAGTAAGGAGAAAAAGCATTAAGATATTTGTCCAAGATTATGTAACTAGTAGACAAGCTTCCCAGGCAGGAGTCTAATCATAAAAGCACTTGAAAGGGGAGTTTCAGCTCACTGATCATGGGCCGGTCCCAGAGGCTGTGTCAACTTGCATGCTGCGCTCAGAGCTACAACTAGTTCCCACTTCTGTAATCCCCAAAATATCTTTTCCTGGGATCAGGCCAGGCAGGGCCAAGCCTCTGCAGTAGAGAAAAACTTAGGTGACTCAAGTGTCAACTTTGGGTTGGTAATACCTAGCCTAAACAACTCAACCTTTCCAAATCACATAAGAGTTCACTCATAAATCCACTAGACTCTTTTCATTGCTTCAAAGTAAATAACCTCCCTGAGAATCAATTCGAGAGAGTTAATCCAAAATACTCAAGACACATTGCCTCATTAGTAATAATGAAAAAGAAAAAAAAAAAAAACAACAAAATACCTGGCAACATGGGAATGAATAAGTAACTTTGGGCACAACTCCATAAAAACAGCCATGAAAATCTTGTATGACAAAATGTACATGACAACTTCAAAACATGAAATAGACATGTGATATAAGCTACAGTTTTAAAAGGAGTCAAAATTATATTGCCATATAGACATAATTATGTTTTTATTTAAAGCATACAAAAAAACTAAAAGAAAAAATGTACTGTAGTATGAACAAGGGTTGGCTTTAGGTCGTGGGAGTAGAGATTAAACCATTTATTTTTCTGCTAACTGGCACTTGTGATATTTTTAACAAGCATAGGCTAATTTTCATGCAAAAAAAAGCCACAAAATATTTTAAATAAAAAGAACTACATCCTAAAAAGTCATAGTACATTTGGAATAGTTTCTGAATCTGGCTCAGCCCACCCTCCTATTTTCTTTGTCATGTATAATCCTATGACCCAGCAGTCTGGTGGCCTGTGGTCATCAGCACTATCAAGTAATTTCCCTGAAGTTTTGCCATTTTCTCCACTACCTTACAAAAAGCCTTCAACACGTTTTTGGCTGTGTAAACTGTCAGAAATACAGTCTTTCTCCCAATAGCCCATTTCCATAGAATGATGTGGTAAAACACAGGACCACACAGGCAAAGCCTGGTTTTAATTGTTAAATATTTCACGTTGTGTTTGGTTTTTTTCTCCCTGATGGGCTCCACTAGAATTCATCTGTAAAGCTCTCCTTAAGAACTCTCAATCTAAATCCCGCTGCCCCTCCACAGTGTATTCTGAACAGAAGTAGCCAGATCACAGGCTCACATCAGCCAATGATAGCTCAGAATCTTTAGCTCAGAAGGAAACAGATGCCAGCTTGATCATAGTGAACATGGAAAATATCAAAGGACCCTTGTTACTCTCTTCTAGTGGTCGGTACATTTCTAAGTTTCTATTCCAAAATACTTTGGCAGCCATTTTACTCCAGGGAGCCAGGGAGGGGAAAGTCTGCTCTTGCAACATTACCAAACAGCTTGGGGAAAACCCAGTCCTTTCACACACAAACAGGGCTGGCTATATCTGACCGCATAGAGCCAGCCAAACTGGGATTCCTTAACAGCTCATGCCTTTGGTGATTATTCACTCAGTACCATTTGAGATTTAGTCAACAGCACAAGACACCCCCAAAGGCTTCACTGAAACTGGTGTGGGACATACCTGGTTCTTCTCATCTCCTGTCTGCCCTCCTTTGAGGAACAGGCAGAATCTGTCAAATTTAGTTTCATCAGGCATGGCTGCTCTGTATGACTCTACTGAAACCACACCAAAGGCATGGGGGGAGAGGTATCTGGATTACTAGAAAGACACTTTGACAAACAGTAGGTTTTCAAAGAAGTGTGACAAATGCAATGAGAGGCTAGATGAACACAAGAAGATTAAGAAGAAAACAAGCTATGCCACTTAAGGAGGGACATGGACATCCAAGGGGAATGTAGATCAAGGATGGTAAAGGAATCAAGAGAAGAGTAAGAAAATCTGGAGTGAAGTCCTATTCTGGAAAAAAGAAAACATCCACTTTTTACCTCACTTTTGGTCTGTATCTGAGAGTGTAAAGAGTACTGAGGAGCCCCAAACTTTCCAATAGGCCTCAATTGACTTTTCCTCAAGTTGTTCCCTCACCCAGGACAGGACACAGCACACCCTTTTTCAGCCTTTCTTCTTTTTTTTTTGAGAGGGAGTCCCACTCTGTCACCCATGCTGGAGTGCAGTAGTGTGATCTTGGCTCTCTGCAACCTCCACTTCCTGAGTTCAAGCGAGTCTCCTGCCTCAGCCTCTTGAGTAGCTGGGACTACAGGCATGTGCCACCATACCCAACTAAATTCTTTATTTTTTTTTTTTTAAGTAAAGATTGGGTTTCATCGTGTTTGGCCAGGCTGGTCTTGAACTCCTGACATCAGGTGATCCACCCACCTTGGCTTCTTAAAGTGCTGGGATTACAGGCATAAGCCACTGTGCCAGCCCCTTTTTCAGCATTTCTCTCCCTGCCAGCCTCCAATGAAATTAAATATTTATGTTTTTCATTGGTTTCTTTTTAATTATGATAAACTAAATTAGAACTGAGGAAAATAGAAATAAAATATAAGGCCAACTAGAAAAATATTTTCCAGAAATTGACAACTGCTTTGGGGTAAGCTGTCACCATCTCTAATGATAAGGCTTCCATAATGGTGGCCTTTTTCAGCTCTCTAGGGGATCCAAACAAACCCAGTAAAAGTGAGTACAGTTTAGTAATGCTCCTCATTTTACCAGACAATGGGGAAACCCAAAAGAAGATCATACATGGCTCCCTCTCTTCAGCAAATAAGTTTCAAAACTCTGCATACCTAAACCTCAGCTAAGACTATAAAAAATCTCAGAGCTGGTTTACAGTGAGAAAATGTATATTTTACTGCTAATGAAGAAGATGTGGAAGGGAGATCAGTTATTTTAAAAAACTTTCAGATACTTTAAGAATTTGTTACTCAAAACATAATCCACGGAAACTTACTAGAAATGTAAAACCTTGGACCCTACTTCTGACCTGCTGAATCAGAATTTAGCATTTTAACAAGATCTCCTGCAGATCTGTTGTTTGCAAAAGCTTAAGATACACTTTCCTAAGATTTCTCCAGCCTTTTTATTCCTCTTGTTCAAATTGAATGTAACACTGCTTAAAATGTTGGAAGGGGTAAGTAAAGTCCTAACTGCCTCAAATAGTATAGACACAGAACCAACGGCATTTGTTACTTTTATTTTTTTGGTCAAAAACAAGTGAGACATTTCAGAAAGTGCAACAAAACTTGTCAAATAAGTACAGGAAGAGGGGAAATGGGGGTTTTAGTTACTGATAAGTTTGATATGACTCAAGTGACTGTGGCTACCAAAATCTGAAAGAAAAAAAAAGTTGAAAGCAAGCAAATACAAAACTAGCAACTACATTAATAGAAGCATAGCATCTAGTCTAGATCAAAGAAGATGACTGCCCTATTCTGTCTTAAGCTGGTCAAGTCATATCATAAGTACAATCAGTTCAAGACATAGTAAGAAATATAGACACAAACCAAACACATTCAGTAGAAAGAGACGAGGATAGTAAAGTTGGATCATGTCTGAGAGAGAAAAAATGTTTCAGGGATTGAGGATGTGAAATCCACAAAATAAAATATTTGGTTAAAAAAACTTAAAAATATGGAGTGTCATGTGGAAAAAAAAAAATGCTCTATGGGTAAGCATTTGAGAACCATTGGTTAAGATTTCTGAGTACCATTCAAGTCCCAGAGATCTACTGTTTACAGATTGTATTGAACTTTCAATATATCATCTGCAAAACCCAACAAGATACAGGAACGGGTATCATTCTCCTCAAATTACAGTAGAGAAAAATATAATACAGCTAATCAGTGATGGATCCTGGTATAGAATGAAGCTATTTGTGCTTTTTGTCTAATGTGCTTTTATCACCCAGCTTCCTATGAAATTCCTACCTCCATAATCGTCCTGGAAGAAAAGGAGCTAAAAGTGACCAAGAGAAATGATTTTGATTTTTCTCCTTCTTTCCTATGATCCAAAAGGTTTGTCACTAGCCTCAGGTGACTATTCTGCTCTTGAATCATGGCTAATGGAACTGAAAAACTGAAATTTTATTTTTATTTAACCTAATTATTTATATTAAACTGATATTTATTTCAATTATTGGAAAACTTTAAGCATGTTGAGAACAACTTGGATATATGTATCTACTTTTTCAACTGCAAATGTTATAAAATCTAAATATTATTTCCAATGGCAATTTAATGCCCTAATTGGCATGTACTATAACATATACCCCAGATTTTAAATATTCACCTAAAAAAAGTAAAATATTTCAATATATTTATATTCATTATATGTTAAAATACTTTAAATATATTGAGTTACATGAAGTATATTATCTAAATTATATTAAGTAAAATATGCCAGATACGAAAAGAAAAATATTGTATTATTTTACATATATAGAATTTTTTTTAAGTCAAATATACAAAAATAGAGAATAAAATAGTGGTTACCAGAGGCAGGGTAGGAAGAGGAAATGGGGAGATGTACCCTAAGGGATACAAAGCAGCAAACACATAGGATGAACAAGTCTGGAGATCTAATGCCCAATCTGACAACTATAGTTAATAATAATGCATTGTAGGCCGGGCATGATAGCTCATTCCTATAATCCCAGCACTTTGGAAAGCCGAGATGGGCAGATCACTTAAGCCCAAGGAGTTCAAGAACAGCCTGAGCAACCTGGTGAAACCCTGACACTACAAAAATTAGCCAGATGTGGTGGCCTGTGCCTATTGTCCCAGCTATTCATGAGGCTTGGGTGAGAGGATCGCTTGAGCCTGGGAGGTGGAGGTTGCAGTGAGCCTAGATCGTACCACTGCACTCCAGCCTGAGTGACAGAGTGAGACCTTGTCTCAAAAAAATAAATTAAAAAAATAACAATATGTATTGTATTTAGGATTTTTGCTAAATGAGTAGATCATAGCTGCTCTTGCAATGAGGAGTGGGGAGTGGGAGGGGAAACAGGTAACTATGTGAGATGATGGAGATGTTAATTTGTTTCACCGTAATAACCATCCTACTCATAGCATCATGTTGTATACCTTAAATATATACAACAAAATATATTTTTAAAATTAAATTAAATTAATTTCACCTGTTTCTTTTTACTTTTGTAATGTGGCTCTTAAAAATATTTAGTTATATATTTTGATTGGACAACCCTGTTCTTTGCTATTTTGAGAGATTATATTATTTTTATTTCTTTATGTTAAAAAGAAACTCAGGCTGTGCACAATGGCTCACACCTGTAATCCCAGCACTTTAGGAGGCTGAGATGGGTGGATCACCTGAGGTCACGAGTTCGAGACCAGCCTGCCCAACATGGCAAAACCTCATCTCTACTAAAAATACAAAAAAAAAAAAATTTTTTTTTTTGAGATGGAGTCTTGCTCTGTCACCAGGCTGGAATGCAGTGGTGAAATCTTGGTTCACTGCAACTTCCGACTCCCTGGTTAAGCGATTCTCCTGCCTCAGCCTCCTGAATAGCTGGGATTACAGGCATACACCACCACACTGAGCTAATTTTGTGTGTGTGTTTTTAGTAGAGATGGGGTTTCACCATGTTGGCCAAGATGGTCTTGATCTCCTGACCTCGTGATCTACCCACCTCAGCCTCCCAAAGTGCTGGGATTACAGGCATGAACCACTGCACCTGGCCTAAAAATATGAAAATTAAGCTGGGTGTGGTGGTGGGTGCCTGTAATCCCAGCTACTTGGGAGGCTGAGACAGGAAAATCACTTGAACCCAGGAGGTGGAGGTTGCAGTGAGCCAAAATCACACCATTGCACTCCAGCCTGGGCAACAAGAACAAGACTCCATCTAAAAAAAAAAAAAAAAAAAAAAAAAAAAAAAAAAAAAAAAAAAAAAAAAAAAAAACCTCTCCAATCTGATGATGCTACTACTTGACTTTCCTATCAATCATGCCTGACTTTAAAAGGACATACACAAACTCTTCCAAGAAGAGCAAGATCATCACTACTGCCTGCCCTTGCCCTTCTTTGTACTGTAAGATTTGAGCAGAGCCCCATTCTTAGAAATATAGTTTCTCTGCTCTAACAGTCCCAAAGAATAAAGTGGTTCACTTCTGGGATACATTAAATACAAATGGAAATTTCTTCTCATCCCTGCTTCATTTCAGGTAAATGGTAGTCCCTTAGGTGTCCCACCTCTTTTGATGTTGCACCCATAAGTGAAACTGATCATAGAGGCACCATCACCCTGTTCCTTTCTTCTTTTACAGAGGAAATCGTAAATGTCAAGTTACATGTACTTGAAAGCCCATGTCAGGAATGAAGTCACAGATATAGCCTTGTGCTTTCCATCTCCACCAAATTAAGACCCAAAGCTCCCAATCTGGGGGTGTGGTTTTAAGAAACAAATTTGGCATATGTCATTTTTTTCCTTCTTTTCTCCACAGAATAGCTCTGGTTCATCCTTTGAAACCCAGTTAAGAATTTCTTTTTCAGGAAACCCTCCTACATCCCATCCGCTGAGTCTCAAAGTCTTCTTCTCTACTTTGGTCATATACTATGACTCTTTATTTCATATTCATTACCACTTGTTAAGATAAAGGTCTCCTACAATCTCCTGAGGTGTGATTCCTCGTCATTGCCTGACATTCTTAAGGTAAAGGCCAACAGGCAAGACACCCTGGCTCTTGAGAGAATTCAACTAGTTAACTGGCCTGGGTATAGGCAGGGAGCTTTGCAGTGCTTTCTAAACCTCATCTACTCATATGCCACCTTCGTGTTTTTTGCCATGACTGAGTTTCTCCAGAACTCTTATTAATATTTCTCTTTAAATCAACTCACATTTTTAAGTAAATGTATTTAAAGGAGAAACTTTATATCACTACCATGAATGGAAAACACTGTTCTCATATCAATTCAAAATACATAACAATAACAATAAAAACATTTGTCCAGGTACCACCTAAAATTCTCTCTTCCACCACCAATGGTACACTCATTCATTACTTGGAGAAGCAACGGCCTAGAGTGTCAGTGGCAGGCCACATGGAAGTCTAAAGTGTGGACCAGAGCCTATGAAAACCTTCATGGGAAGCTGGTGTGCCTGGCTTAAGAGAAACCAGATAGAACTTTCTAGGACAAGGCTTTCGCTTAACCATAGTCCACAGATAGGCATCTCACTTGCCTGGAATCAGTGCCCAGGAGAGGTAGTGGGTGGGGAAGAACAGGAACGTAGGAAAGTGCAAGAAAAGAAAAACGGTCCCAAGAAATTCATTCCCCAGCCCACTCTACTCTCAGCTTTCAGCTCTTAGCAGTGACATCTACATGAGTAGTGTACTGTGATTGTTGGCTTGGATAAAGATTTTCAACGGGGAAACAAAAGGTGGTGACATACACCTGTAGTCCCAGCTACTCGGTAGTCTGAGATGGAAGGATCACCTGAGTCCAGGAGGCAGAGGTTGCAGTCAGCTGTGATCACACCACTGCTCTCCAGCTTGGGCAACATAGAAAGATCGTGTCTCAAAAAGAGAAAAAAAAAAAATCCTCTAGGTCCGTGTAGTGATTTTAGATCTAAACTGCGTTGTATTTTTATTTACATGATCTTATTTCAACTAACTCTCAAATAGAAATAAAACAGTCAAAGGAACACTTGTTTTAAAAATAAATCTAAACTAAAATAAACAGATTTTGCCTATTATATCCATAGGGATTTTGGCAGTCAGGGTAGTAAATAAGAGTTCCTAGTGGCTAAATGGGTCAACAACAGGCAGTTTCTTCATACCAAATAAAACTAAGGGTACTGCAAAACAGGTTATTTTGGAGGCAGATTTCCACGAACTGTTAATCACTCTCAGTTAACAGAAAATTACACCCATATATTCTTAGAAATCTCTCTGTCTCACCTCACTCATAGTGCTAGGGTGGTAACATTCTTCTTTGAGGTGGTGCATATTAAATACACATCGCTTGGTGTGAAAATGCTAGGGGATTTTTTGCTAATTTTGCATACTTCCCAGCCTGGATGGACAGTGCTTTTAGAAATATTTTGCAGAGATCAGTTATGATTAGACACATACTGAGATAATCTTTTTGAATCGTGAAAATATTGCTCTAAACAATAACAGTTCTTTACAGAGAATGAATTATTTTCTTGGTAGAAAAAATATTGACAATAGCCATCCATTTTCAAGAGTATACCCATTCCTTTTTACTCTTTAGCCTGAAACATTAGACGAATACCGGTTTCCTGGTTCCCTTTATAAAAGTATGAAGGAAGTATTAGTCTCACAGAAATTAATAAAAGAAAATAATATTTTAATATGTGACAGGGGCCGATATGGATACAAAACAATTTTTACTGTGCAAAAAAGGAATGGTCTGTAATATTAACTTTCAATGTCAACTGCGGCATAATAGCATGAACTTTCACACTCATGTTTTCTGCTCTTATAAAAGCTTTCATGTTTATCTCCTTTCAATTGCTACAAAATAAGAAAGAAATATTATTCCTGATTTAACCATGAAGAAATAGAAGTCTGGAAAGCTTAACTATTTCCCTCAAAGACACAAAGTTAAGATAATAGTCAACCAGGGTCAAATTCTACCACTTATTCTTCTAGTCAACTGAAATTCTAAATCGGTGGCTCATTTTCACACTGTACATCAACTTACAAGTTAGGCTGTCATGTGATCCTGGCATTTTGCTTCTTTGGAATCTAATATGTCACTAAAACACGGTCCAAGGAAAGCCTGACTGAGACTATATTATCTAATAACATTTATTCTGGCTATGCTATAAATAACCACCATGTTTTGCAACCCTTGGAAGGAGATATCACTGTTACGCTCTGATTGATACCAAAACTAACTAAGGTTTAGATAGCTTAAGTTATGTGTGCAGGCTCACACAGACAAAAAATTAGAGATGAAATAGAACCTGGCTTAGTAAACTGCATAACTTGTGTCTCTGCCCCTCCCCTGGACTCTTCAAGTGAGATTGAAGAGCTCCAGTGTCATTTTTCCAGCAATGGAACTACTCAAATGTAGACAGGCTAAGAAATAGGCCAGATCTTTTCTTTATATAAACTAGAAACTTACTTTGGTGAATCAAATTAATTGCTTCATTATAAAAAGATCATCTAAAAGAAAGTATCAAGCAATTAAGTGCTTATAATAATGTCATTTACATAAAATTGTTAGCAAATTTTTATTACCCTCAGAGGCAAGTACTCTACAATAAGTCCAAGTCACCCACCATGATGGTACAGATCTTCTCAAGACCTATAATCCAAACCAATGTTTAGGCATGAATGTGTTTTTCTAGGCATATTTAGTTCTTAATCTACCTGCACTGCTCAGGCTGAACAATTATGGTATTGCCTCTCAGACTGATGCAAAGGGACAGTCTAATGCTCTTTCTAATTCTGCTCTTATTTGAAGATCCCACATGTCCTAGATTAAAAGCCATTGTTTAATGCTTTGGAACTACAAACAATATCACACTGCATTGTGTAATACAAAAGTATGTAAGCAATAATACTGACTAGAAATAATTATTCACTTTTATATCACCTAGCTTATAATAGGTGTTCAGTAAATATTTGTGAAATTGAACTCATTAATATAAAAATAATTCAAAAGGAAGATTTCCTTAGGATACATAGCAATATGTAAAATCCACAATGGATATTTGAAAATTGGGTGTACTTCTATTTAGAATCATAGAAGTTGAGGAAGATTTAAAGATACTCATAACCAATGAACAGAGTCCCAGAAAGAAATGCCCGAGGTCACAAAGATAGTGACAAAAGTGAGCTATGAACATAGAATGCCAGATTATTGATTCAATGCTGTTTTGGCAACACTGTCACTTAGAAATGTCATCTTTAAACTCAATTGTACTCTCAAATATGTGGTTACTGCAAAATAGATTTCTAGGTACTTGTATATTTAGGCCCTCACATGTAGATGCCTTAAAAATGCTAGATATTTCTTAGTCTTCATGCATGACCCATGTTAAGAAAAAAAGAAAAAATGCCAGATATTTTTAAGCCTGGCCTCTGAATCAATAGACCTGGCTTCTAGCCTCAGTTTTTAACCAGCCATTTGGTGGCAAGTCACTTCGTCATACTAGGTATTTGTATCCTAAGTTGCGAAATGAAGAGGCCAGATGTATAAGTTGCAGTTGATTTTTTTAAAAACTGACTCAAGAAAATAATTCAAACTGACTTATCTCTTATAACTGAAGAGTATAGAAATAGATGTTTTCGGATGTGGCTTAATCCAGTGGTTTGAATTACATCACCAGAAGCTAATCTTCCCTCATCTGACTGCTGTGTCCCTCTACCTTGCTTTCGGGGCCCATGTGTCACAAGATAACTGCCAGCTACTCTAGGCCTACATCCTCCCAAATTTAAATCCTTTGGGTCAGGCAAAATCAACAACTAAGAGGCCGAACAAAATGCCTCTTATGTCACTTACGTTTGCACTGATTAATTATATGAGCTTCTAGTAATGTCTATCTTAGTTTATAAAATATACGAACTGTTTTGAGGAATCTTAGCATCTCTCTGTGCGCCAGAGGCAGGCGTTTGTTACACTACTGCCATGGCTGGGTCCAGTAACTAGCACTTCACCATGTGCCGACACTTTAGCTCTGCCTGCGGTAGTTTCCTTCATGTACAGTGTTGTCATATGTCATTTGGCCTTTGTACACACTCCTTCCTCTGCCCAGGATGCCCTATCCTTCTATCCTTCCTTGTCTCTCTGTAAAATGCTTACTCATTTGCCAAAGCATCACTTTCCCTGGGATATCTTCTGTGATTATTGCCCTTGCCTGAGTGATAATGACCACTCAATTGTACTTAGGCCTTCCTACCTACCATGACTGGACCATGTATCATATTCATTTGTTTACATGTCTTCTGCAAGGATCACTGACATTTGGAGGGAAAGAATTATGCCTAATTTATCTGTGTTTTCCCAGGACCAAATACAGTCTTTGAAACAGCAGTCATTTAATAAATTTGACTGAATCAATTAACCAATTAACTCTAATTACTCCAAACTGGAACATTACTGACTCCTATTCTGCCATCTAAAACACAATTTAAAATAATGCATCTTTCTCTCAACTCCACTCCAACCACCTGACAATAGTGAATGGTTTTACAGTCATATTTTCATGAAGTTGAGCTGATCTTGTTTCCTAACTGTTGTTAGAATGGTGTTCATTTGGTTTTCATAAAATAAGTGAGATTAATTAATGAATGGTGATTAAATCAGTGGCACCTGAGCAATAGATAATGCACTTTCCCAAAGAGTAGAGAGAGCTGCATAAACCCTAGAGGCGGAGGTTGCAGTGAGCCGAGATTGTGCACTGCACTTCAGTCTGGGCAGCAGAGTGAGACTCGGTCTCAAAAAAAAAAAAAAAAAGAATAGAACAGTGGTTACCAAAGACCGGGGAAGAAGGAAGACATAGGGGAAGATGGGGAGAGGTTGGTTAATGGGTACAAAGTTACAATTAAATAGGAAGAATAAAGTCTAGCATTCTATTGCATATGATAAACAGTAAGGTATTGATATTACAAAATAGCTAGAAGAGAGGCTTTTGAATGTTCTCATCACAAAGGAATAATAAATGCATGAAGTGATGTTTGCACTAAATATCTTAAATCGATTATTATACAACATAAAAATGCATCAAAACATCAAACTGTATCCCATAAATATGTATAACTATAATGTCTATTAAATAAACAAATGAAAAGCAAAAGAGAAAGAATGTGTTTCTCAATACTTATACAATCATATATCTCTCAGTGAATCATTTTCCTAGGAGTTCTTTCATGGGACTGCTGAAATACTTTTAATAGAGTTTGTTGAGTACACAATTTTCTCACTAATCTATATTCCTCAGCTATGGTGGTTAATCTGAGAAAAAAATTCTATGTACTTTGGGAATTTTTTAGCAAATCCTAATATTTCTGCTAGTCTTCCATGGGTTTTCCAGAGATTATTATGCCAGAGGAGCGCTGGGCACAAAACTTCACTTAGGGAGCAAGACACAGGCCCAGGAATGAAATTATCGTTCTATATGCCCCATCTGTTTCCCACTCATTATTTTCATACAGGAAAAGTAATAGTTAAAAGAGGCATCTGAAAAAGCCTAGAAAAGGGAAAGAAAGCTAACATGCAATGACAAGGGACTAACCATTGCCCTTATTTTGGTTATAAGAGTGCATAAATGAACTTCATGTGGCATCTATAGCTGCCAGCAAGGAAGAGTGCCCAAAGCATAGATCCCTGGGGTAATTCCCATGATTCCCTGTAGTCTAGGGACCCTGATTGCCTGTACTGCTGGCTTGGATGTGGCTACTACTTGTTAAAGCCCATTGAATAGGTTGACCATCAGCTTACTGTCAGTCTTGCTTAAGGCCAAGGAAATTAGCGGAAGATACTATTCAAACTTGATTATGTTTCATTTGCTTGATTCACTGTTCATAACTTGGGAAAAATAAACAAACAGATTCAGAGAGCATGTATCCATGTTTACTAAAGGAGCTCATTTAGTAGTGCAATGCTGTTCTTATCATCATTGCAAAGCCACTTAAACACCACACACTATGCCACTGGAAAAGAGTTCAATAGAGGCCTCTTACAAGTAACACTCTTACACTTCTGCTATGGAAACTACACCTTTTAGATTCCTTCCATAAACCAAGCTCTTTCTCAAACTCAGGCTTGGTACATAGTGTCTCATCTGCCTAGGACACTCTTCTCCCACTGACCCACTGATCCTTCAGTTTCTCCTAGTCACATGTTATTTTTCCTTCAGTTCACAATTCCCCAGTGATATTTCCCATTATCTCCCTTGCATCCTGAGCTTTGCCTTTCCTAACACTTACCACACTGGATGTTGTATGTTCCATGTTCGCCTTCCCAGATTGATTGTAAAGTCCATGAGGTCCAAGACCCTTTTTGTCTTGTTCACAGTTGTGAACAAAGACGTAGGAATGTGGAGTTGTCTGATTAAACTTGGAGAGAATGAAAAGAAAGCTTTCTTCATGCTTTTACAAATAGGGGGAAAGGGAGATCTCTGAGGAAGAGAAAAAAATGAGGGCAAAACTAAGATTTAAGTGTAGAGTAATCCCCTCTTATGTGTCAGACATTGAACTATGAAGCTTGAGGGAGTACACAGACCTACAAGTCATGGTTCATGCTTAATAAATTATTGTTGTTATCTTGAGTCAGAAAACAAAAGATTGATGAAACAGAATATTTGGATTCCTGAAATAGGGGGAAGGGAATGGAGAAAGACAGTATTAAGAGAAAAGGCATCCCAGCACTTTGGGAGGCTGAGGTGGATCACGAGGTCGAGAGATCGAGACCATCCTAGTCAACATGGTGAAACCCCGTCTCTACTAAAAATACAAAAAATTAGCTGGGCATGGTGGCACGTGCCTGTAATCCCAGCTACTCAGGAGGCTGAGGCAGGAGAATTGCCTGAACCCAGGAGACGGAGGTTGCGGTGAGCCGAGATTGCGCCATTGCACTCCAGCCTGGGTAACAAGAGCGAGACTCCGTTTCAAAAAAAGAAAAAAAAAAGAGAAAAGGCAGATTTGGAACACTTTTCCAGTTTCATTGATTGTCTTGCTTTCCTCACCTGAACACTAATGTATGGTCTTCCTTCAAATTTGTGTTTTGTTGAAGCATAAAGGCCTACTTCTTAAGATTTATTAAAACACTTTGGGCTCTTTGCTTCTGTATTATTGCTTTCAAAAAAAGACTTTAATTAACAAGCCTTTATAAAACCCCTGCTATGTGGCCAGCACTATGCTGTCCACTGTAAGCTGTATACTTTGAAAGAGATGTTTTATTTTGCCTTCATATTTCAACTCTCCACATCCTTCCTAGACATGTAGTTATGTGTGTGTGCATGCGTGTGTGCAAGTGTGTTTTTATTTTCCTTTAAATCAGCACTCTGTAATCACAATAACACATTGTGGTGCTAAATTACGTGAGGAAGCTGAAATAGTTTCTCACATGACTCAACCCTGCTCTTGTTCTATGAAGCTTCATTTATTTGACATCCTATCCTCATTCTGACCACACAGCCTTGGCAGCACTAAGTACTAAAGATAACAGTGATTAAGTACAGTCTTCTGAATAAAATATACAACATTCTGATCTGTTCTCTCATAAGAAAACTCATGGCCTCCATCTGAATATTAGAGATTGTGTAGTTTTAAAAAGAGCATTCACATTTTAAGTTTAGCATAGGGTTACCATCGGGTTTTAGAAATTCTCAGAAGCTAGGAAAGCAGCATTACTAAGGCAGAAAAGGTAATTTGAAGAAGAGTTTTTGGCTGAGTGCAGTGGCTCATGTCTGTAATCCCAGCACTTCTGAAGGCCGAGGCAAGTGGATCTCTGGAGGCCAGGAATTTGAGATCAGCCAAGGCAACATAATGAGACCCTCTATCTATAAACAAATTTAAAAACTAACCATGCATGGTGGTACACCTTTAGTTCCAGCGGCTCAGGTTTGAGCCTCGGAGTTCAAGGCTGCAGTGAGCTATAATCATGCAAATACATTCCACCCTGAGCAACACTATGAGGCCCTGTCTCAAAAAAAAAAAAAAAAAAAAAGGATTTTTAAAAAGCTAATGGTTACCTAGATTTTAGCTCTTCATCACCCAGACTTTCCTCACTCTGGACATGTAAAAGGAACTTGAAGGTGACTCAAATGGATAGAATCAGAGAGAGGGAAATAATTCAATATGAGCTATTAGAGAAAGAAGGCATTAAGGTTAATCAGCCTTCCCGGGGAACATGAAGGATTAAACAAAATCAATGATAATTCAAAGAACTTCTGTGTCCAGGGAGTGTTCCTGAGGCAGAGTTTCCACCTGAAGCCAAAGGTCGAATTGATGCTCAGAACGAAAAGCTGAAGGTACAAAAAGATGCTGAATAGAAAAAGAATACATCACAGTATGTTGTAAACCAAGTTGAGTGAAGAAAACATTTAGCATAGATTTGTTTCTCCCAAGACTGACTCACATTTTCTAAAAATAACGTGTGCGCCTCTTAACAGCTGACCAGGAGTATTGTACTACACTGAATAATTGAGTTTGCTGTAGCCCATTACACCAAGGGATATAGCTTCTACAGAAAAGCAGTCCGCATGTGCCAGGCCTTGAAAGGAAAAAAATCACTGTCAGTAGAAAAGTGCTGATAGAACAAAGCTACTGAACTTGCTTGGGAGCTACCTTAACAAAAAGTTTGTTCAATCACAGAAGATTCCTTTCCCCTTCCAAGAAAATGTAACATCTCAAGTATATCTCAGTTACACTTCAAAGGAAGTAGGGGGTATTAACAAATCTTGGTTAGAATCGTATCTGCCTCTCTGTGAAAGTCTGGAAGACTCTGGACAATGTAAAACTGCAATTCTCAAAGTCTAGTGGTTACTTTCTTGTCAAATCATCAAGGGGGACCTGGAAAACTAGACCAGGCTGGCAATCTTTGCTTAGGGCATGACAGTCCACTCCATTTCACAAATGAGCCAGGAGCTAAAGATGTCCTTAAGACTGAAAAGAGGAACCTGGTGGGTGGCCTAGATGGGAATCTGGGCTTTGTAACAGAAAAGCACAGAGATAGAACTTCTGGACGGGAGAAGCTGCTAAGGGAGGTACTCAAACTCCAGGGAAGGATGCCAGTCCACATCAAAACTACATAATCACTAGAGAGAATCAGCCCAGGTGCCAGTTTTCCACTATAAATAATCTTGACTTTGTTAAAGGGCAGCCCTAATTATCTTAGGGAATGTGTTACGGATACAGTGAAGAGCACAAAGATAAATACATCAAAGGTGCAGGTAAGAATAAAACCTAGCATATCTATAGTAATATAGAGTTGTTAAAGTGCTTTCCCACAAACAATTGCATTGAATCTTCACAACTCCAAGGATGGAAGAAATGCACTTGTTTTATTAACATTATTGTCGTGCCCACCTTTTAGGTTTGTTGTTAGGCTAGAAATGAGATGTTAAATGAAAACCATTGTGCATTTGGCCACTCAGCTCAACATGAGACCACCCTAGGAAGAACAGAACAGATGCCTCCACCGTGCACACAAGAGGAAGCCCAAGTTCAGATCCTCAAGACCCCAGGCTCCACACAGTGAGCCCACCACACAAGACTGGGCCAAATCCCACCTCAGACCCTCAGACACTCAGACATCTCTGTCTCTAACTGACTCACTCCATCTTTGGAATATTTGTGGTCAATTAATTCCAATTAAGGTTTCCATTCCTATAATCCTCATATGCTGAAAGAAAGTCATTTAACCTCCCCTCGTTCTTAACCCTTTATTGTCCCTTCTCCTTGGCTTCTCCTCTTTTCACACCACTATACCTTCTGAAATCTTCTTCCTTTATATGAAAGACCCCATGCCCAATAAGCTCCACATTTTCTCCCCACACTGTGCTGTGTATTTCATCTGCCATAGAGCTAAGAGTAGGAATGACAATTTATTGGCTCCTTAATGCCACTTTAGAACGACCACATTTCCACCTTGGTACTCAGGCCATCTGACTATACTAGCATGCATACTTCTATGTTTGTGTCATTAGAAATACCTTCTGATCACATTCTTCAAGACACAATAGAACTCTTCTCCTCCTCAACTCCAACTTCTGTCATGCTAGAAAACCCCAGGGCCTTAGTGGGCAATCTACCCATCACCCTCAATCTGTTCCTGGACCTTAAATACTCAATAACAAATCTCCTTCTACTCAACTTCTACTCCCCACCATTTCCAGGGATACATCCTGTGTACCTCCAGAGTCATCTCCAAGGTGGCCACAGGCAACATCACCAGTGGTTTTGTGGCAAAATAAAAAGCCTCCATGACATATGGGTACAATAAATAAATTTTTTAAAAATCCTGAGCTTCACCATCGCCAAAAATATTTCCATACCCAATATCATAACTGCAAATAATACACTCTCTGACCCAGCTGCCTGTCCTCCAGTGTTTGCAAAACTCTCACTTGCACACGTCTGCTCCCCAAATTCTTTGAGTCCTCCAGCTCCTGGGTCTTCATTTCTTCATAGGCCACTAGCCTTTCCCAAAAACAGATTATGAGTAGTTGCCACCTGAACTGGTCATTCATCAGCAACCTCAAATCCCTTCATGTCTCTCTATTGCACATACCTGGCAAACTCCTAACACAGGATCAACGCTATCTTGGTACCTACAAGGCCAAATACTCCTAAATACATTTTTACAATAATTTGGATTATTGTCACAACAAACATATGGTCTCTGATCTTGGGACTTCAATTAATCTCTTCAATTTTTTTACTTGATCAATTCTACCTCCTACTCTTCTAGGTATTTTAAACCTATATATCTCTATTAAGGAACCCCATCAACACCTGCCTTCTTTAAGCAGACAACATAATTTTCTTCTTCATTAAAAAAACTGGTGTTCCAAGACGTAAGAGTAAAATCAGGGGAATGTGCTGTCACAAAACCAAACTTTTTGTGAAGAATCCTCCATCCCCTCTATGAGGACACTAAACAGCAAAGTTCTCAGAGCTCACTTTAGGCTTTCTTCTCTCCTCATCTTTAGAGGTGTGCCTTATCTGCTCCTATAGCTTCAGTTATCCTCTTGATGTAAAGGCCTTTGGAATCTCTATTATTAGTTCAGACCTCTCTTCTAAGCACCATTAAAACTTCAACTGAGGCCAGGCGCGGTGGCTCACACCTGTAATCCCAGCACTTTGGGAGGCCGAGGCGGGTGGATCACGAGGTCAAGAGATCGAGACCATCCTGGTCAACA
>NW_016107501.1:3499863-3523377 GCF_001604975.1 Cebus imitator
CCACCATGCCCAACTAATTTTTTGTATTTTTAGTAGAGACGGGGTTTCACCATGTTGACCAGGATGGTCTCGATCTCTTGACCTCGTGATCCACCCGCGTCGGCCTCCCAAAGTGCTGGGATTACAGGCTTGAGCCACCGCGCCGGCCACGTCACTTTTCTCATCTCCTCAGTAAAAGGCATCACCACACACTTGCTTGAGACAGAAACCAAGGTAGTCATCCTTGCCCCCTCCCTCTGCCAAACCCAATTCATCAACAATATCTACTAATATTATCTCCAAATCTTCTCTCAAGCCCAATTTTTAATCCTGTTCAAATAAGGAAACTAAAGCTGAGCAAGGTTTTAAGAAAAACTATACAATGTTTCCCAACTGGAAGGTGGTGAAACTAACCCAAACTCCACTCAACCTCCAACACCCATGCATGAGATGAGATAATATCACATCACTTAGGGGATATTTTAGAGCCAATGATCTATCCAAGAAACACAGATGAGACCACCTCAGAACCCCGGGGAAGGATGCTTGGAACCATGTAAGGAAATGTCTTCCTCATCTAGCCCCAGTAAGAGCTGCCAAGTCACAAGTAACATAGACCACAGCCCTGGTTCTAAAAGAAAAGAGAACATTGTTTTCAGCAGAACTAGCCTGAAACACAACATCAAACTAAATTTACCTCAGATAGAACACAAACCATACCTCCACAACAAGCTGTGCCCAGAAATGAGGTATTATCACCAGGCACTGGTATGCTATAAAGATTTCCTTTTCAAGAATGTAGTATCTTCAATTATATATCTGAAGACCCATTTGAAAACTATTAACATTTTGAATGAATTTCATTCATCATGCTAATATTAGCATGGTACATTTTTATAGTCCAGAGGTTATGGAGGCTTCAGTTGAACTAGCTCTGGAACTGATAGAGTCAGCAGAGATACAGAAACATCACAATCCTCTACAAACACTGGCCCAGTTCCACCTGTATCTTCCCTTCACAGGCCCATTTCACTCATAACATCAGTGACATTTGTCTAGAGACTAAAAAATTGTTCCAAAATTTGTTCTCCTGTGAAGAGATTGTCTTCTTTTAATTTATGAGTTCTTTGTAGGACTTTTGTTTAAATTATAAATGTGTCATATCTGATAATAATATGAGGACAAGAGTCATAGCCAGTATTTTTTAGTACTTAATGTCAGCCACAAGCCTAAATATTTTACATACATACATATATATATATATATATATATATATATATATATATATATATATATAAAGGTACAAATTTATTTTCACAACTAAAATCAGGTACTATCATCCCTGCTCCCTTTTTATAAGGAAGAAAACTTAGGCATATAGAGGAGAAATACCTTAACCATTACCACACACTTGTAAGGGTTGGACAGATAAACACATCTAATTTTCAAATATATTAAGAATAATACTAATTTTTAATTCCTGTTTCCAAATAGATTACTATTTTAAACACAGGACTACTACCTATCTAATGATATTTAGTTGCTATTAATGGATGAATTTTGTATGTGACAGACTTGATTGTGATTATTCAGACATATATTTGATCCATTTGTAGCTAATAGGCTTGATTATACGCTTTTTAAAGGTCTTTACATTTTTCTTCATGATGCTCAACCCTTACTTTCTTATAAACACAAAACTGGTCTTCAAATTTAAAAGTATAAATGGGAGAATGCTGAGTTTATTTGCTTATTGCTCTCCCTTTGGCTAGTAAAGGAAAAGATGTCATCAGATTCCTGGATGGTTGTTCCCAGACTTCCAGAAATGGGAGGCCTGGGGAAGGAGTTCCAGACTGAGAGCTTCCAGCTGTGATGGCCATGGGTGCTGTTTGCCAAATATTTTACTTCCCTCCAAGTGTTGGCTTGGTGGGGCCATCTAGCTGGTTCTGGCCAACCGGTTGCAAGAAAAAGAAATGTGCTTCACTTCTAGACCAGACATTAATTACCAGTACAAGATCCTCATGTTTGTTTAAAAAAAAAACAACAAAAACTTATGGTATAATGATGTGATATGGCTGTGTCCCCACCAAATCTCAACTTTAATTGTATTTCCCAGAATTTCCACATGTTGTTGGGGGGGACCCAGGGGGAGGTAACTGAATCATGAGGGCTGGTCTTTCCCGTGCTTTTCTGGTGATAGTGAATTAAGTCTCATGAAATCTGATGGGCTCATCAGGGGTTTCCACTTTTGCTTCCTCCTCATTGTTCTATTGCCACCTCCACGTTAAGATGTGCCTTTTACTAACTGGGCATGGTGGCTCATGCCTGTAATCCCAGTACTTTGGGAGGCCAAGGCAGGTGGATAACAAGGTCAAGAGATTGAGACCACCTTAGCCAACATGGTGAAATCCCATTTCTACTAAAAATACAAAAATTACCCGGGCATGGTGGCATGTGCCTGTAGTCTCAGCTACTCAGGAGGCTGAGGCAGGAGAATCACTTGAACTGGGGAGGCGGAGGTTGCAGTGAGCCCAAATAGCGCCACCATACTCCAGCCTAACAACAGAGTGAGACTATGTCTCAAAAAAAAAAAAAAAAAAAGTGACTTTCACCTTCAACCATGATTCTGAGGCCTCTCCCACCATGTGGAACTATAAGTCCAATTAAACCTCTTTTTGTTCCCAGTTTCTGGTATGTCTTTATCAGCAGGTGTGAAAACCAATTAATACAGTAAATTAGTACCAGTAAAGTGGGACATTGCTGAAAAGATATATGAAAATGTGGGAGCGACTTTGGAACTGGGTAACAGGCAGAGATTAGAACAGTCTGAGGGCTCAGAAGAAGACTAGAAAATGTGGAGAAACTTAGAATTTTCTAGAGATTTGTTGAATAGCTTTGCCCAAAATGCCAATAGTGGTATGGACAATAAAATCCAGGCTGAGGTGGTCTCAGATGGAGATGAGGAACTTGTTGGGAACTAGAGCAAAGGTAACTCTTGTTATGTTTTAGCAAAGAGACTGATGGCATTTTGCCCCTGCCCTAGAGATTTGTGGAACTTTGAACTTGACGGAGATGATTTAGGGTATCTGGCAGAAGAAATTTCTAAGCAGCAAAGCATTTAAGAGGTGACTTGGGTACTGTTAAAGGCATTCAGTTTTGAAAGGGAAACAGAGTTCAGAAAATTTGCAACCTGACTATGCGATAGAAAAGAAAAGCCAATTTTCTGGGGAGAAATTCAAGCCAGCTGCAGAAATTTGCATAAGTAGCATGGAATCTAATGTTAATCCCCAAGATGATGGGGAAAATGTCTCCAAACCGGGTCAGAGACCTTCATAGCAGCCCCTCCAATCACTTGGAGGCCCAGAAGGAAAAAGTGGTCTCATGGACCAGACCCAGGGTCCATGTGCTGTGTGCAGCCTAGGGACTTAGTGCCCTGTGTCCCAGCCGCTCCAGCTGTGCCTGAAAGGAGCCACCGTACAGCTCTGATTGTGGCTTTACAGGGTGGAAGCCCCAAGCCTTAGCAGCTTCTACATGGTGTTGACACTGTGGGTGCTCAGAAGTCAAAACCTGAGGTTTGGTAACCTCCACCTAGATTTCAGAAGATGTATGAAAATTCCTGGATGCCCACGCAAAAGTTTGCTGCAGTGGTGGGGCCCTCATGGAGACCTCTGCTAGGGCAGTGCAGAAGGGAAATGTGGGGTTGGAGCCCCCACAAACAGTCCCTAGGCACTGCCTAGCAGAGCTGTAAGAAGAGGACCACTGTCCTCCAGACCCCAGAACGGTAGATCCACCAACAGCTTGCACTGTTCACCTGGAAAAGCCACAGACACTCAACACCAGCCTGTGAAAGCAGCTGGGAGGAAGGAAGGCTGTGTCCTGTAAAACTACATGGGTGGAGCTGCCCAAGACCATGGGAATCCACCTCTTGCATCAGTGTAACCTGGATATGAGACCTGGAACAAAGGAGATCATTTTGGAGCTTTAGAGTTTTACTGCCCCACCGATTTCAGACTTGCATGGGCCCTGTAACCTCTTTGTTTTGGCCAATTTCTCCCTTTTGGAATGGCTGTATTTACACAATACCTGCACCCCCCACTGTATCTAGAAAATAACTAGCTTGCCTTTGATTTTACAGGCTCATAGGCAGAAGGGACTTGCTTGTCTCAGATGAAATTTTGGGCTGTGAACTTACAGATTAATGCTGAAACGAGTTAATACTTTGGAGGACTATTCAGAAGGCATGGTCAGTTATTAAATGTGAGGACATGAGATTTGGAGGGGCCAGGGGCAAAATGATAGGGTTTGGCTATGTCCCCACCAAATCTCAACTTGAATTGTATCTCCCAGAATTCCCATATATTGTGGGAGGGACCTGGGGGAGGTAACTGAATCATGGGGGCCAGTCTTTCCCATACTATTCTCATGATAGTGAAATAAGTCTCACGAGATCCGATGTGTTTATCAGGGGTTTCCACTTTTGCTTCTTCCTCATTTTTCTCTCGTTCCCACCATGTAAGAATTGCCTTTTACCTTCCATCATGATTCTGAGGCCTCCTCAGCCACGTGGAACTGTAAGTCTAATTAAACCTCTATTTCTTCCCAGTTTCAGATCTTTAACAACAGCATGAAAACAGATTAATACAAATAATGACCAAAAAGTGGCAGTTCTATCAGTCCAAGTTCACTTCAGTGACCTCTGTGAGCAGATCCCTTGCAGACCATTGATGGATATGTATCATGAGTAAGAATAATTCTGTGTATTTTAAGCCAATGAGATTTTGAGGTTGTTTGTTACCACAGCACAATAGGGTTTATCCTAACTGATTCAACCTCTTTCAGTTTACATTTGGGCTTATATGATAGCCTCACTGTCAAACCTAGAAAGAAGCAAAGATTCAAATAGCAACAGAGTAGTGTTCTTCTGGAAAATGTTTCTAATAATTCCATTTGTCCTTTGTTAGGTCCATGTTTTTTCCTGGTGTCTCTCTTCATGCTTTGGATATCAGTGAAGGTGTTCATTGGAGAGACTGAGAAGAAATGAATGTAAAAATAAATAAATAAATAAATAAATAAATAAATGGAAACTTGTCAGTATCCTCTAAAATGAACTTATATTGAAAATTACATAAGAATAGACTATGAAGCAAGTGAGAGGAAATCTATTTTCAATACTATATCACTAGTTTTGTTTTTGTTTTTGTTTTGAGACAGGGTCTCACTCTTAACACCCAGGCTGGAGTGCAGTGGCACTATTTCAGCTCACTGCATCTTCCACCTCCCAGGCTTAAGCAATCCTCTACCTCTGCCTCCCAAGTGGCTGAGACTACAGATGCCCACCACAACACCCAGCTGATTTGTGTGTGTGGTTTTTTTTTGTTTTGTTTTTTTTTTGTAGAGATGGGGTTTACACCATGTTGTCCAGGCTGGTCTCAAACTCCTGAGTTCAAGCAATCTGCCCACATTGGCTTCCCAAAGTGCTAGGATTACAGGTCTGCACCACTGCACCTGGCCAACATTACATCACTTTCTACAACTATATTTTTATGTCTTCCCTAGTGTGGTCAGTAGAAATACCCTTTTGACTAAATGCTGCAATGCGGCATCTACCTTTATTCATTGGCTCAGAATATTTAATTAATTTTTATTGAAAATATAAGCTTTGGAAGATCACAATCATAACTGTTATGTTCACTGCATGATAGATATACAGGAACATGTACTTGTCTATCTAATCCATAGCACCTGAGTCTGTAAGACAAGAGAATGTGAAGGCTCTTTTGAAAGACAGAAGAAAATTCTAACGTACCTGAAGAATGCATGGCTCTACTCAACAACTTATGAGTTAACTTCTGGAAAAAAATTAAAAGACAATCTCTGTGAAATTAATATTTTAAATATAATATTTATTTTTATCAAAGTAATTCACATACACTCAGAGGCAAATATTACTATCTTATAACAATAACAGCAGTTACCTATTTGGGGTCTAGTAGAGGTAAACTCAAAATAATATGTTATTATACGGCAAGAGTAAGAAAAATAACTAAATCTAGATTAACCCCTAGTTTTGAGGACTAAGTCACTAGGTGGATGGCAAGTTCATTAATTAAGATGGGGAAAGACTGGTAAGAACAGGATTTCCAGCATAGAGGAAAAGCAAAGAATCAAGAATTCTAAATCAGACATAGAGATTTAGACATAAAAAGTGAAGATGTTGAGTAGACAGTTTTATATACAATCTGTAGTTCAGGACATGAGTCATGGGCAAGGTTACTGGTTTGGAGGTCACCTAGGTGTAGATTACATTTAAAGATATTGAAATGATGGCAACTTAAGAGAAGAGAGCATACAAAAACTGAAGCTGACATCATTCAACATGCAGCATTCAGGCCAAGGAAGAGAGCCAGAAAAGAAGACTGAGAAACTGTGGCCAGGAAGATTGGCAGAAAGCCAGGAGAGGTGGTGACTCTGGAGTAAGTAGGGGTTCAAGAAGGAGTCAACAGTCAACTGTGTCCATGCAGCTTACTGCTCACTATATAAACCTAGACATCCTTTATTTCCCTGCCTCTATTCTACGTGGTAATTTTCACAGTTCCCCTCCAATTTCTCACCTCTGTGCTTTTGCTCCTATTATTCTTCTGCATTAGAATACCTCCTCACCTGTCAAAATTCTATCTATCCTTCAAGACCCATCAAGATACCATCAACTTTGTAATACATTTCCTAACTCCACTAATAAAATATACTTTCTTTCTCCATACTATTGGATAGCCCATTACATGTCAAATTTTATTCTGTTTTGCACTATAATTGTTTGTATTCTTTATTCATCCTTCCTGCATCCCAGATGGACTATAATATAAGTCCCCCAACCCCTCATAATGTATCAGAGTGTCTGGTATGTAGTAGGTCCTCAATAAACATTTTCACTGAATCAAATACAAAAATATAGAACACAAGCCAGGAAAAGTATTTTCAAAGGACAACCTCTTTTGTCACTTTGGATTTCTGTCTGCCAGCACATGGATCACCTGCACCAGGCCCAAGAATTATTGACACATATTCCTGGTCCTCTATAGAAAAGTAGGGAAAGAGATTAATCACAGAAAACAAAGGTTTTTAAAAGTTATCTTTCTAAAAAAAGACTGTGGAAAAAAAATCTACAGGATAATGCTGGCAAAACTATTTAATCTGCCTTGGCTGAATATGTCCTGAGCTAATGGCTATTTTAAAAACCACTTACACTAATCTTTTCCCCAGATCTTCATTATGAAAATAGCAAGCTGCAAAAGCCCAAAGGATAAAACAACTTTTGTGATCCCTGAACCTAAAACTAAGCTACAAAGACTGTCCTAATCCAAGCCTTGGGTTAGAAGTCGTACAGCAGAATATTAAAAATTGCTAAGAGAGTAGATCATAAATGCTCTCACCACAAAACTATGACATGCATATGACGTGACAGATAGTTTGATTTAACCATTTCAGTGTATACATATATCAAAACATTCCACTGTATGCAATAAATATATAAAATTTTTATTTGTTAACTATACCTTAATAAAAAAATAAATAAATTTTAAAAACGTAAAGTGGCAGAGGCATCTGATAAATAATATGAGTTTAATCATTTTAAAAAGTCAGGCAGATCACACAAGGTGGCTCACGCCTATAATCACAGCACTTTGGGAGGCTGAGGTGGGCAGATCACTTGAGGTGAGGAACTCGAAACCAGACTGACCAATATGGTGAAACCCTGTCTCTACTAAAAATATAAAAAATAGCCAGGCATGGTGGCAGGCACCGGTAATCCCAGCTCCTGGGAAGGTTGAGGCAGGAGAATCACTTGAACCCAAGAGGCAGAGGTTGCAATGGGCTGGGACAGAGTGAGACTCTGTTTCAAGAAAAAAACAGCAACGACAACAAATAAAATAAAATAAAATAAAAATAAAAAGTCAGGCAGTAGAGCATAAAGAACACAGGTTTTCACATAGGAAAGGTGTTGATTTGATTTTCAGTCCTATCATTTGATATTTTTATAATCCTATGTGACACATACTTGCATTCTTTTACACTGGAAAGAAAGAGTGATAGAAAGAAGTCATCTGGAAGGTAGCTCTGACTACGAGTTGGAGGAAAAGGGAAGAAGGAGAGAGAAAAACAAGTTATCAATGGTACACATAGTCAGGACCAAAACTTTATGAACCACATAGAATTTCCACAGACCTAATGATCAATGAGAATTATTTGCCAAGCTGCTAGGTGAAACATGCTGAAAAACAGCTGGGGCCTATGGGAAACATGTATGTTCAGCTTTATGATTTTCTGCAGCCCCTCTTCTGTCTTGTACTATGTTGCCCCCAACTGTCTTCTAAAACTATTCACTCTTTCATGGTCAATAGAAACTTAGAAACCTAGATTCTCAAACTTTTGCTAAAAAGTCCAGGTCTTTTTAGACACTTGTAGATAGATAAATAACTTAGTGATAAAGAATGCATATTCTGTTTAGGTCCATACTCTAGATCTATCCTATATTAACTGTGTGATAGTTGAAACTGGTTGTTTTGTGCTAAGATTCCTACTTCCTGCACTTTGAGACTCACTTTGAGACTCAGAGCTAGAAAACTTTTGAGAGTATAAGGTGATAATTACTGCAAATTCACGGAAGACTACCTAAGTATAAATAATCAACCTAACCTCCCTCTTCCTCTAACATTTTCTCACAAAACTAAAAAGTTTGGAAACCCCTTTTCTTAATGGTGGTGCCAGTTCAACCACACTCTAGAAGGTATTAGTTTCATTAACTACAGTGTGAAATCATCAGAATAAAGGGGCAGCATGAGAAAAAATGACAGCATGGGGCTTTGCGGTATATAGATTTAATTGCTCATACAAGAACCTGGGAGGGGGAACCCCTCAAAAGATTAGTCACTTCATTTTGTGTTGCAGAACTCAATTCAGGTTAACAAAGTGTTGCCAACAAAGGAGATGAGAGAATGGCAGCATTCACTTGCCCTGGACTGAATAAACAAATGTGGGATTTGTGGGCTGACTAATGTCCTGTGATAAACCAGGCAGTCAGCCAAATTCTAGGAGTTTTGATGAAAAGACAGCAAACCCACACTTTTCTTCATGGCGAGTGCTCTGTGGGAGTATTGATGTCCACATGGGCAGCCTGGGTCTTCAACTTGCCTTAAAGATTTGCCCTTATCCAGCCACAGGGAATTCTCAATGCTTCTGTAACTGAAAACCTAGATCGAATGACAGAAGCTAAATTCCTACTTCTTGACAAGTGTTAAATATATTTGTCATGCAACTCCCTGTAGAAACATGTTATCATTGACCCTTTCTAAACACTACAATACTCTGAAAATATACAGTTAAGTCACTAAAATGTAATTCTAACTTTCCATTCATTCATTCATTCATTTCTTTCACTGAGTGCCTACTACGCTCTAGGGACCATGCAGGGGTCTGCATATAAAACACTTGGTGAGTCTGACATTGAAGCCCCCCATCCAGCCTGAAAATTTCAAGGGCACTGAAAAAAGTAATAAAATGGTTGTAATTGTATTTCTTGGTTAGGGGAAACTATTCAAATTTGCAATATTTTGGTGAGAGAGGCAATAAGTTTTTCAATTAAGGTCTTAATATAAGTTCGTGAAGAAGTCAGAAATGAGAATGAGGAATTTCCTTTTATCTGGCCACCAGGATCCTCCACCATGCTGTGAGGACCACAGTCTTCACTTAACCTCAGGCTAAAGTAGATTTTATTGCAAACTGTGCAGCTAGTAAAATGTCAAGGGCTGTTTCACAGGATCTTAACTAACACAAGAAAAACTTCTCAGCAGCAGCTGATGCAAACTCCTTTAAATGTACATGTCTAAGTTATCTATCCAGATAACAAATATACATGGTATATGCAGGCTGAAACAAAATCTCTGGAATGTTCAATGTGAGTATAATATACCTAGAGGCAAAAACTTCACTGATATAAAGGATGCATTTTATGAGTCTCCACAAAAATCTCCAAATTCTTGTGAAATTTAGGGCCTTCTTAAGTAGTTTTTAACACACAGAGCTTTCATACTTCCCTATATGAAGACCTACTCTCCATGATTTATCAAACCTCCAGAGTCCCAGTGAGATGCTGCCAAGTTGCAAATTTAGAGAATTATCTTAAGAAATATTGTTATAACTGCCTTTGGAAGAAAATTCAGGTAGATTAGCAAAGATTTTAAGCAAGCCCTTTTACAAAAACCTGCAAACTTTCAATGAGTCTGGGGTTTATGAAATCATCAAATCAATACCAAGTTTAACATATTTATGTTAATCTTATAAGCATAACTCTTTAGGAATAAAGGTATTACAAAAACAAGGTTTGGAAAAGGAGACTAACTCTTGTTTAATTACTGTGAAGAGCAGAGAACTGAAAGAAAAAGCTACGCACAAGTTGGAAAAGTGCTACTCGGGTTTAAAAAAGAGAAAAAGAAAACCTGAGATTGGGATTGGACGATAAGCAGGTGGCAGAAGCAACAAAAAGTCTCTTTCATTTTCAGTTCAGGGGGCCCCTTAAAGGAGTAAGATGAAATGTACAGCCCACAAACCACAGGCAGGCCTGCACAGGAAGTGGAGTGGAAATTACAGTTGAATGGACTCTCAAACAGGATGAAGCCAGTCCTTGGGAGGTTTCAAAAAAACCAAGTAGACAATATGAACATCCAAGTGTTTCCTTGTGTCATTAACTCAGCATTCTGATTTCAAACACCATGGAATCACAATGAAAAAGCTGCAAAAACGGTGGACATTTTACCAAAATTTCTTTCTGCTGTTTGCTTGTCAGAGCCAATCAGACTCTTCCTTGAGCACTTTACAGGGCACACACTGGATCCCACTGAGGTGAACTATTTGAAGGGTGATATCAGATTTCCCAGCAAAATTAGATAAGCAGATTGACTTGACAAGAAGCATGAGGTAGCATAAGGAGCTTCCCTAGACAGTGCCAGATAATTAGGTGCCAAAAGCCTGAGGTGGTTATTAGAAAATGATTACCACCTCCAATTGTGTTACTTTTCACCGCCAGAAAACTGCTACAGCAGAAGCTAGCCAAAGCAATCACTGCTCCTCTAGGAAGCATTCACTGGAAGCTCTTGCTAACATCCCTACCGTTTGAAAGTAGCTAGACAGGGCAGTGACAGCAATTCCTGCTGTCAATTAAGGAGAAATTGACCAACAGGAATCTAACTTTTAACTGGATTTCAGCCATGCTGCTCCCAAATACTCCTTTCTTTGGTTACTTTTCCGCTGGGGCTTCTTTGGCAGCCAAAAAAGTATTTTACTTCCACAGTCATCACAGCAGTACAGAGGAAGAAAAACTGAAAAGAGGTCAGGACTCCTTGACTCTTTACCTAACACTTGCAAGGCCTCTGGCCAAGTCAGGCTGCTTTTCTGTGTTCCCTTTTCCTTTAATTATAAAATAGGATAATATAAAACCTACCTCAAAAGATTATAGAAAGCATCATAAGAAAGAACAGATGATCTAAGTGCTATGGAAGGTATAATACACATTAATGTACTTAAGTCTATGTGTATGCATGTATGTGTACAGTACATTCATTCAACTTTTTAATGTTTTCCAGTTGCATAAAAGAGAAAGACAGACTTGGCAATTAACTAGTTAAGTGATATGGACAATATGGATATTTTAGAATAAAAATTCATCCCTTGGTTTGAGGACAAAAAGGCAATGTCTAAATTGTTCAGACAATTTTTTCTTCTGCAAGTCCTAGCCATGGAGTCTACACAAGACTGAATTTTAGGATTGCTAAAAAGCCAGAAAAAAATATTTTAAGGAAAAATAATAATGGCTACTAATTATCAAATGTTTACTATATGCTGGCCAATCTATGAAACACTTTACAGACCTTGTTTTGCCTCCTCTTAGTTACAAGCCTGTAAAGTATCTATTATTTAACAATAATATATGTGATGCCTTAAGTGTATAAACAAATTTATTGTTGGAATTGAGATTCAGACTCAGGTCTGTCTTACTTCAGGGTCCTTGATCTTACTCAGAGCCATCACAGCTCTCTGAAGAATGTTATTTTTCTCTTCTGTCCCTAATGTAGGATTTAGCATTTTCCTTTGCTGTTAAAAGTTGGCCCATGTGCCCTGGCTGGTGTGTGGGCCAGTCCCTGTGTGGCCCCTTGTGTAAGGGCAGATGTACTGGAGTGTGACACAGAGGTAGCAGTGTGCAGAAAGGGTTCTAAAAGCAGAGGACAAAAGAAGCTTCACGAGGAAAGCACCTTTGGGACTTATATTCAGCTTTAAAGGGCTGCATTTCTTTGATAAATGTCACAGAGGCTTGTGGTTAGACAGAGCAGGAAAGAACTTTTCCTGTACTCTCCAGCTATTCCATTTAGACTAAAACTCTTCTTCAGATATTAGGAATGAGCTATTTGGCAACTTTTATTCAATTAGGATTCATATCTAAAAAGTTGTTTCACATATCCCCCACCTGTTACCTCTGATGGTTTTTTCTTTGGAGTTAGATACATTCCAAATAGGTCTCCCCAGTTTTGTTCTAGAAAGTAGTACTGACTTGGGAAAGGATTCCAGCACACCTAACAATAATGCTTGAACCCTAGAAGAACCACATGGTATACTAACCTAGTCATTAGATATTATTTACAAACACCATTGGAAAATATTTAAAAAATAAAATTTTAGAATTAAGATTGATACTAATAGGTAAAAAGTGAATGTTTGTTGAGCTCTTACAGAATGGCAAGCATAGTACTATACCTCTTACATGGATTATTTAATTCATCTCATACTATCCCTATGAGACAAGAACTGTTATGATTTCCATTTTCAAATTAGAAGACTAAGTTTGCCATTAAATATTTCTTATTGCCAAAACAGCCACCAACATGACAGAAGAGTAGACCTCAGGCAAGAGTAATGCAAAATTTTCACAGAGCCATCCCTCTCTAACCTCCCTACTTCTCCTGTGTTCTCCCAAATGTCTTATTCCATCATCCAAGGTGGTTACAAATTTCATTCATTTGTCCCACTTTTCCCCTGACATGGATTGGAAACTGGTTATCTCCCATAAAACTAAAAAAAAAAAGTAAGACCTTAAAGGAAGAAAGATATTTAACTCTAAAAGACCTGAGAATAAACTATGACTCCAAGAAAAGTATACATGTAAATGTATGAAACTGATTGCAAAATGAAAAAATCCAATAGAAATCTCTTAACTGCCAGACTAGCCCCATGAACAGCCTCTTCCATGCAATTCAGTGGAAATTATTCCACAGGAGTTATGTGAAAGAGAAGAAAAAAAATGCAGGATCGGGAGAGTTAGGCCAGTATGATGAGGAACTTTGTCTGGTGTGAGCTCTTTAGTCAGATCTCTCCCTTTCGGAGCCTTCCCTAGCTGAGATATTTCATACCAAAATCTGCCTTAGAGCCACACAATTCTGCTGAGTGCAAGGGCGATGGGATTAGGACAGAAAGACATTTACAGGATGACAGTGTTGAAAAGTTGTTGAAATCCAGCTCTAAAATATACCAAATTATTTATGTCATCTTTTGGGTTTCCAACTCAATGTTTTCTCATCCAGGCTGGGCGCAGTGGCTCACGCCTGTAATCCCAGCACTTTGAGAGGCTGAGGTGGGTGGATTCCTTGATTCTAGGAGTTTGAGATCAGCCTGGGCAACATGCTGAAAACCATCTCTACAAAAAAAAAAAAAAAAAATTAGCCGGGCATGGGGGTGCACACCGAGTAGTCCCAGCTACTGAGAAGGCTGAAGCAGAAGGACGACTATAGCCCAAGAGGTTGAGGCTGCAGTGAGCCATGATTGTACCACTGCATTACAGCCTGGACAACAGAATGAGTCCCTGTCAAAAAAAAAAAAAAAAAGGAATGTTTTCTCATCCATAGGGTCTAACCAACCACAGCAAAGCTGGATTGCAAAACCTCCTTAGAGGGAAAATATTTAGAAAATAGTCATTTAGTTCTATGTTCTTTGTATCTAATTAACTATGTTTCATTATGTATATGTATAACATCTTCATAAAATGATGGAAGGAATTGTGTACAGTATAAATGAGCTGTAAGAATCATAATAAATAATACTGTAATATATTTCAGTATTTGTAATATACTATAATGTTATAGATTACTTACTTCATAATTTTTGTTTGACTAATCCATCACAAGTGCTAAGTTCTTCAACCCATTAGTTCTTAGAAGCATGGAGTTATCAACAGTAGTAAAAGGGTGAAGGGTTGCCTTCTCAATGCTCACGTTGAAATTAAATCACAGAAATAGTTGCTTCTTTCTCACCAAATCACCAGCATCCCGCTGAAACTTCTGAGGATGAAATACTTATATCAGCATATAAATGGATGCAAATAATGAGTGTCTCCTTGATACATTTTGCTGCAACAATATACATATACATAGTTACAGGGTTTGGGGAAAACTATTGGGTACAGACAAAATAAAAAGGAAAAAAAGGAAGGGAAAGGGGATGAGAAGGGCAGAGCAGTGCTTGAGCAAAGGAGGGAGATGAATGACTATTTATTTCATGTCTATCATTGTCATGAGTTGCATTTTAAGCAATTTAGATCACCCTCATTTTTCGGAAAAATAAACCAGGGCTCAAAGAAATGAAGTAGGTTACATTACTAAAAAGTATTAATCACAGGATTTGATCCTAGGTCTCTGTGATTTAAAGAATCTCTATTCTCTTTCACTGTATCTCATTACCTCTCTTTCCAAGAGAATGTTCCTTTGATGTGTGTTTTTCAGTTCTTTAAACACAGATAACATATATCTGATGGCCAGCAAACAGAAGTCTTTTCTTTGATCTCTGCTGTTGAATCAGAATGAGGCTTATTCTTCTCATCAAAAGGGAGGCTGGATGTAGGAGAAAAAAAGAGACAAATGTTAATTAATCCTTTGACTGGGCTATGACCTAAACATAGCGGATATTTCCTAATCCCTCTTCCTAAACGCTTTTATCACCTTGAATAGTGTATGGAGTAGAGAAATACATTCAGTAGGATATACCTATACTCAGTAAATAGAACACAATAATAGTTCCACCTCTCATTTCTAGTACAGATGCCAATGCCTGATTTAAACCTATTCCCTAGATCCTCCTGCCTTTTTTCTCTCTTGAAACAACTATCTATACACAGTCTAGTCTCTATGACAGCCTTAGCCGTTCCTTGACAGGGCATGCAGGTAGTCCAACGGCTAAGTACATAAGTTCAAATTCTGTCTTCATCATTGATATGGTCTTTGACAGGAAAATTATTTAACTTCTCTAATCTGTCTGTGGTTTCTCAATATCTAAAATGGTGATTTATTATGATGACTTATTTCACGAAGTTGCTATTAAAATCAAACAAAATGATATGCATAAAGTTCCTAGCACAGTACCTATGACATAATGGGAGTTGGTGCATTTTTCTTTAATTATTGCTAGATATAGTCCCATAATTTGTAAAGTAGACAAATTACGGTACTTTGAGGTAGCTAGGGAATCATTTGGTTGGTTTCCATTTGCTACAGAGAAATTCATTTGGAGGAAAAGAAGCTGAAGGGTTTCTCAAGAGACCTGAACTCTTCAGCTTGTCCCAAATTGTCTTCTTATAGTCTACGTCCAGTGCAAACAAAGTTGCTGCCCATTTAATGTTTAATATTTAATATAGCAAGTGAATTCATTTTAGGTCAAATTTGTATAGTATAGTATTATATTATTATATGTACATATAAAATACTGTATAATAAATTTGCCTACTGATTTATGAGCATTTTGAAGAGGTTGGACCACAATCTTGAACCACTTGCTTTATGGCAGAATTTCATACTGCTTATGTCTTCACTTTTAGAGCATATTGCTAAGTCTATATGTTTATTTAGTTTTTGGTGAAGAATACAAACCCCAAGGATAACTTTAAGTGATGTGCTTTTTGATCTTCATTGTGACAAAAAGCATGGGCACCTACGCATTCCACCACTTCCTTCATCAGCACCACAGCCTCCACCAGTACAGCCTATTCCCCAGCCTATTTTGTTTCCCATGTATAGATGGTTAGAAAAAGAAGTGAGTAATTTAGTGAAGCTAAGCTATTAGTACATTTGCTGAGGTAATACTTTGCATTTCCATTAATATGAATACTTGTACCAAAAGCAAACTATAAGGGTTATAGTGATGATATGCTGGATGAGAAAAAAGAGGATTCAAATTCCACTTTCACTACAAATTAGCAATGTGGAGTTGAGTAAATTAACCTAAGTCTCAGTTTCTACATCTACTAAACCTAAACAAACTCAAAACAGTGACTATTTCATTAGACTAGATATTTTGATTAAATGGCTAATATACAATAAACAATCAACAGATAGTAGCTATTCTGTGTTAGAATACAAGCAATTCATTTTACTTTATCACTGTACTCATATTTTCCTTTCTCCTATTTTTCCTTTAGCCTCTTAATCCTATTATTTATGTGTGTAAAATCAAATCCTTTGTTGAAAGAGACCACATATTAAAAGAAAATAAACACATACATACACACAAATAAATAAATAAATAATATTTTTCCAAAAGAAAAATATTAGTCCTCAAAAAAAAAATCTATAAAGTATTAATCATGTGAAATGTATGCATGGTGGAAATGGATCATTTAGCACTTTGTAACTTGAATATACAGTAGTATTCTCAGGAGAGAGTCAAAAAGGTTGTGTCAGCATCCTAATGAAACATATTCAGGCACCTTTGCCTTCAAACTTCTTTTCCCAGCCAAGATGACAAATGTGGGTTAAACATTTCCTCTCTAACTGACTCATTTGGCAGAAAAAGAAATCCAGATGCCAAGAGGAATAGAAAAAAAATGGTGGGGATAGAGGCACAGGAAGCAGGGGGAGGAAGGAGAAGCATGTCACATTTCATCAAGCTATTAAAAAAAACCAATGCAGAAGATTAAAAGAAGGATACATTGACTTTCACAGGTAAAAACCAGGTTCTGGAAATATAAAAATTTTTAATGTTAATTTCACACCAAAGAGTATTAATAACTAAAGTGTTTTTTACAGAATCACTATACTATAATTCAGTTATTTACAGGATAATAACAAAGATATATATGAACTTATACAGGAAAGCCAAGGATCAAACCTCTAAAGCATTCACACTCATGTATACTAACAGACCCAAAGTCACACTTTAATTGAACTACTATGAAAAATAATCAGAGCAATCATTTTATAATTTAATTATAGGAAACACCTAGGATATTCTACTCTGTTTCTATGCATTTTACAATTTTTAACTAATTTGTTCTATAATAATTGCTAAAGATTATCATGTTAATCTTCCACCATCACACCCAAATTTTTATAAAATAAACAGGTGTGAAATCTCAGCTGACTTAAAAAAAAAAAAAAAGTACAAATACTAAAACATCATATTGTGTTAGTTATACCCGCCCTAGGCAAAACAGTTTCACTTCCACTGTTCCTTCTTTCCTGCCCCTTTGCCTTATATTTCTCTGATATTCATGCCTGAAAGTTGTTTTAAAGATAAAATAAGATAAAGTTAAATGACATACGTAAAGTCCTCAATAAATAGTAGCTCTTATTACCATTGCTATGGTCCCCATCATTATTGCTGCATTTATTTTATTTTGCCATTACTCAATCTTTTTTATTTTTTAAATTATTTACTTTTTATTATTATACTTTAAGTTCTGGGGTATATGTGCAGAACATGCAAGTTTGTTATATAGGTATACATGTGCCATGGGGGTTTGCTACATCCATCCTGTAATCTACAGTAGGTATTTCTCCTAATGTTATCCCTCCCCAATCCCCCCACCCCTTGCTATTCCTCACCTAACCCCCCTACCCCCCAACAGGCCACTGTGTGTTATGTTCCCCTCCCTGTGTCCATGTGTTCTCATTGTTCAACACCCTTTTATGAGTGAGAACATGTGGTATTTGGTTTTCTGTTCTTATGTCAGTTTGCTGAGAATGATGGTTTCCAGCTTTATCCGTGTTCCTGCAAAGGACATGAACTCATCCGTTTTTTATGGCTGTGTAGCATTCATGGTATATATGTGCCACATTTTCTTTATCCAGTCTATCACTGATGGGCATTTAGGTTGGTTCCAAGTCTTAGCTATTGTAAACAATGCTGCAATAAACATAGGTGTGTATGTGTCTTTATAATAGAATGATTTATAACCCTTTGGGTATATACCCAGTAATGGGATTGCTGGGTCAAATGGTATTTCTATTTCTAGATCCTTGAGGAATCGCCACACTGTCTTCCACAATGGTTGAACTAATTTACACTCCCACCAACAGTATAAAAGCATTCCTATTTCTCCACATCCTCTCCAGAATCTGTTGTCTCCTGATTTTTTAATGATCACCATTCTAACTGGCATGAGATGGTATCTCAATGTGGTTTTGATTTGCATTTCTTTAATGACCAGTGATGGTGAACTTTTTTTTATGTTTGTTGGCTGCATAAATGCCATTACTCACTCTTGAAGGTGGCTACCATGGGTATACCAAAGATTATGTGTAGTACTAAAGGCAAGATTTTGGATACATACAGACAAAAAAATAATTTAGTAGTAACACATTTATATTAAAGTATATTTAAAATTTTATAACTAGCACATCAACCTAGTGATTTAACAGATATTATTATTAAACAAATTTAATTAAATTTAAAATCATGGTATATTTTCAGAAGCATAACAGTACAGGTAGCATGTGAACAGCATAATCATGAGGATGGTATATAAATAACTACAGTTTGGAAAACAATGAAATAAAGCATAAACAACTGCTTTCACAACCTAAGGAGTGGGGGAATTAGAGTCACATTTTGAAAGAAGCAAATCTTTCACCTGCTAGATTATAAATTTCTTGAGGACACACACTCTTCATGAGAAAAAAAATCGTATAATGGCAGAGAATGTGAAAAAGCCTTAAGTTATAATTCATACCTTATTCAACATCATGTTTCTTAGTAGAGAAAAACCTCTAAGTATGAGACAGCCTTTACCAGTGACTAAAATCCATGGAAAGAAAAAACTCCCAAATTACTAATAAAAGTGGAAAAATTTTACCCAATCATCCTTCACAACATTGGAAAAATCTAAGCACATAGTAGCACTCAATAAATTTTTGCGAAATGAATAATTGATATGGCTATCATAACTACAGATAACCTAAAGCATCAAAACGAAATAAAATACACACTTGATAGCACCTTAAAATTTGGGGGATCGAGAGGAAAGATGCTAAAAATAAAAACAGATGGAATTACAATTACTGCATAAACAGTGTTACAATGACAGCTATTAATAGGATTATCTATTGTAAATAGATTCTCCAAACATGTATATATTTCATAGTCATGAAAACTTATCAGTCATATATATTATGGATATAATTGATTAGAAGGGTTAAAGTATAGCCATTCTTGTATGCTTGTGTGACAAGAGTCAGAATTTAAGAAACTTTGCAGAAACGTAAGGTTTTTTTTAAGAAGTAAATTCAGTGATATCTGTTTTGCTTTCTTTAATGTAATAATGCCAAGGTCAACATTATGGACAATTTTTAAAATCTTACTGTTGGGTCTGAGTACCTGTGAAACAACACTCTGAAGACACCCAAAGACAGCATGAATGGGATGGAGCTTCCATTGTGCCACTGTGGTGACCGTGGGGCAAGGTGGAATCTGAATACTTCAGGGAGGGTGGGATTTATTCTTAACTCACAACCAGACAGCTGAACTAGTCCTCACGCATTTATTAATTTTATCTGTTGCAATGCATAAATACATTTCTATGCCATCCTCTTTTAAAGAGCATTTTTCACTTTCTGCTTTTTAAAGACAGACATAGTAAGGATTTGGATTACTGAGCTTTGCGAATTGTAATATTTTTCACTGAGTATTATAATTGTTTGTTCATAGACCCCTGAAGGCAGAAAATGTCTAGTTCATTCTTACATTTCTAGTGCCCAGTGCCTGAAGCATGGTCAGTAAGTATTTGTTGAGTTAGTTAATAAATGTGTGAATAAATGTTTCAGCCCATAGGCATCTGGAAGAAAGGGTTTGGGAAAGAAAATAGGAAAGAGAACTTCTGAAGCCCAAATTCACCTTGTTTATTTCTTGGCCTCTTGTGCCTACCAGGCCCAGCAATGAATGAGCTAGCAGTGATCTCACCCGTAGAACCTGCTGGGCTAGTCCTTCAGCAAGAGGGGTAAGTCTGTCAACTCATGTAAAACATACTAAACTTGGCTAACATATTCCCAGAACAGTGTGACTGCTCTCACCATCCAAATCTGCCCTGGTAAGCTAGATCTAATTATCCACCATGGAATTTGGCCAATTATACTGAGATTATAGTATATTGAGAAATATGAACTTTAGCTACCCATAAATAAAAGAACAGGAATCAAAGCCACTCCCTATTGCTTCTGGTGATTTCAGAACTTTTTTTTTTCTCAAAACAGACAACAGTTGCTTTGGAGTCTGTGAGTTTCCTTCTCAAATAGGTGAAAACATACATCAAACTGCTTTAGTTTCTTATGTAAAGTATCTTCAAATGTAAAGAAGATACAGTCTGTAGTGTTTTTTCAGAAAGATTTCAACTGAAGTTCAAAGGCCTGAGAAAGTGTTTTCACCCTTCAGCAGTAGATTAAGAGAGCTTAACTCTTCCATTTACAATAGAATGTCATCATGCACATTGTCACATCTTTATGCAGTAGAACTAGACAAAGTTTAATGTTCCCTTTTATATGTTTTCCTGGTAAACAAAAATCGTCTCAGGGTTACTATGCATGTGTAATATTGTCAGGAAACTTTCTGGGTACAGTGGGGCAAAGTCCTCTCTGTAAATAAGCTAGAGTTGATTGGAGTTTTCGCTTTGAAAAATAGCTCACAGTAGGATCTCAACAGCTAGACAATTTCCACAGTGCGTTTCATTTTTGTTCATTTCTGTTATACCCAACTCTTCAGGATTACACCTACTAAAGAGGTTCAGGTACATCTGTAGCATTTGCTCTTCTCACTGCTTCAGATTGTCTATTTTTCTCTATTTTCTTTTTCTCCCAAATACTTCTCTGTTGCATTAAAGGACACCACTTTGCAACACACCTTCTCTTTATCCTAGTTTTATCTCTTATACCATCAACCTTTCTGGTACATTTGTTTTCTGTTTTCAAGGAATTTTTTACTTTTGCAGGCAGTTGTTTAGTGAGAGAGAGGGAGTGGTATGAAACCACAGAAGTGACTAAGAAAAGTCAGAGAAACCAAATCTGATTCTACATGCAGTGAGAATAGTATAAAGAACTGAGAAAGTACTATCTTGAAATGAGAAAGCCTAGAGATACATTCTGTCACCAAAGCTTACCGTGTGGCCTAGAAAGTCAGGGAACCTCCTGAAATTTTAGTTTCCTCATTTATATAGTTAAGATGCTAATACTGACTCTGTCTGACAGAAATATCATTAAGATGAAATCAGACTGCATGAGAGTTTTATGTTGCATTAATGTGTAAACTGTGTATCTCTGTATTCATGTGAGTGCGGCTGTTCATGACGTTAGACACCTAGCTGCAAAGGAGGCATTCATGCACACACACAGTCTCCAGCCTTCTGTTTACCTTCTATTTACTCTTGCCTAAACTGGCCTAACTCAGGAATATCAAGGAGTTCATTCCTCAGAAGACAGGAAATCCATATATATGAACAATCTGACCATCTCTAGTGTACCCTGCATAGTTACTTGGCTTCATAAAACTTCTCTCAGCCTGCCTCATTGACAGTCTGATGTTGGTTATGATCTCCTTCTCAACCTACCACCCACATCTCCACTACAGTCTGGTTGTTTGTGAACATCTGGATTGAACTAGAATTGAGTACAGTGATGATGCTTTGGAGTCAAACTGACTTGTGTTCAAACACTGGCACTATAATGAAATAGCCATGACACCTTGAACTTGTCATTTAATTTCTGTGAGGCTCCATTTCCTAATTTGTATAGAGATGGCACTAATAACACCAAAGAATGCTGATAAGGAATAAACAACATAATACAGATCATAGAATCTTGCTTGATCAACAGTTAGAGTGGTGGGTTGGTCTTCTAGGACTGCTGTACAAAGTGCCACAAACTGAGTGGCCTAATAAGAGAAACTGTCTCACAGCTCTGAAAGCTGGACATCTATGATTAGGAGTTGGCAGGCCCATCCTCTCTCTCAAGGCTACAGGGAAGAATTTATTCAAGGTCTCTTCCCTAGCTTCTGTTAATTTTGTGACTTGCAGCAGTATAACTCCAGTCTCCAGACAGCATTCTCCCAGTGCATGTCTCCATGGCCAAAATTCTCCTTTTTATAAGGACACCATGATTAGGAGCTTCTCCTATGTTAGTAAGATCTCATCCTAACTAATTATATCTGCAATGACCTGGTTTCCAAATAAGGTTACATTCTGAAGCACTAGGAGTTAGGACTTGAATACTGGAATGTGGGGAGAAACACAATTCAGCCCATAACAAATGGAGTGAAAAAATGTTGAAGGCCTGAAGATTTGGCAAAATTTATTTGGGAGCTAAGAGGTCAATAAAACCATGCAGTGTGCCATAGCTAGTTGCTCAGCAACTTCTTACTATAATCTGTTTTTTTAAGAGACTATGTAAATTATCCAAATATCTACTATAAGCTGCCATTCTACTTTGATTGTGTTGATCTGTATTTTCTCATTCTAAAAATGGAGAAAATAATTCTGGCCTCCACCTCCTAGAAGCTTACAATCAAAATATTACAACACTGCTATCCACACAGATGTTAAAACACAGAGTAAACAGATGTTGCACAATTAAGATACAGCTAAAATTGTGACTATTTATATATGGAGAATTGATTCTTATTGCCACAGGAAGGTGAAGGACAAAAGCTAAAAGAAAAATGATACCAGTTTCATAAAGACAGGACTACTGAGGGATTTGAGGTGGTCCCTGCAAGGAGAGAACGTGTGAAACTCACAGGAGATTAAACCACTAAGATGAGATGGCTTCCTCTGAGTGAGATATTCATGATTCTAGTTCCACTGAGCAACAAAGTCTAAAGCCTTGGATCCCTTTTTAATGATTCTTGGCCTTAACAAATCAGATGTGGTTTTCAGTTTTTGTCATTTTAAATATTTTTAAGGCACTGTTCCCTAGAATTATTTAGTAAATAAATTTCTAAATCCCTAAACCCATTTTCTAAAATTCTAAACCCATTAAAAATAAATATTGACACCATTGTGGAAGACAGTGTGGCGATTCCTCAAGGACATAGAAATAGAAATTCCATTTGACCCAGCAATCCCATTACTGGGTACATATCCAAAGGATTACAAATCGTTCTACTATAAGGACACGTGCACACGAATGTTCATTGCAGCACTGTTTACAATAGCAAAGACCTGGAACCGACCCAAATGCCCATCGA